>NW_027185798.1:12255685-12275362 GCF_028583685.1 Petaurus breviceps papuanus
CATCTCTTGTCAGTTTCACCTCCTCAGCATCTCTTGTCAGTTTCACCTCTGCAGCATCTTTTGTGAATTTCACCTCTGCAGCATCTCTTGTCAGTTTCACCTCCTCAGCATCTCTTGTCAGTTTCACCTCCTCAGCATCTCTCCTTTCTCTCTGACACTGTCCTCTTTCTAGTGCTAGGCACATGTCACTTCACATCTGGATTATTCCAACAGTTGCTAATGGGTGTGCCTGCCTAAAGTTCTCCTCACTTCAGTTATCCTTTTTTCAGACACCAAAGTGATTTTCCTGAAATGTAGGTCCAGGCATGTCACTCCCCTGCTCAGTAAACTCCGATGGCTCCCAATACAAATGCTCTGATTGATATTCAGAACTCTTCATAACTGACACCCCTTCTACCTTTCTGATTGTCTTGGTCCTCACTCCCCAAAACGTACTATTTCTTCTAGGGACACTCAAGATAGCTCTTGGCATTCTCTCTCGCTGTCCCCCTACCTAGCCTGCTTTCCCTCTTCTGCTCTAACTACTGACCTCTCTGGCTTCCTTTTTAGTCCCAACTGAAATCCCACCTTCTACAGCAATGCTTCATAATTCCAGTAAGTTCCTTTTGTTAATTTATTATTTATCTCAAATATTGGTGCTTTGTATAGATTTGTTTACATTCTATCTCCCCATTTAGATTGTAAACTCCCTTAGGGCAGGGACTGTCTTTTTATTAGCACAGTGCCTAACAGTGTAGGTTCTTAAGAAATATTGATTGCTTAATATACCAGGAATTAAGGAAAAGGATCTTCTCTTCATGGATGCCTAAACAGCATAACATCGATTTATATTTTGCATGTAGTTGATATATCCTCTATTGAAATGTAGGTTCATTTTGAGAAGTGTTGTATTCTTTGTACTTGTAAACCCATCCCCCTGTATAATGCCTGCCACATACTGTGTTTCCCTGATAATAAGACACTGTCTTACTAATTTTTTTTGGAAAGAAAAACACCAGAGGGCTTATTTTCAGGGGAGGGCTTATTTTAATGAACATTGACAGCAATTTTAATAAACAGGTAAATGTGAACAAAAAATGTACCTTTATTCAATAACGAATTCAATAAAGAACAGGATGACGCGCTCACTGCTGCAGCTCTGATTGGATGCAGCTTGGAGCGCGGCGTGCGTTTCACCCGGGGGGGACGGTGCATACAGAGGGTACCGTGCATACAGAGGGTACCGTAATGTAGCGTGTAGCGCAGGGGATCACCTTCACTACAGTAGCAATCTCAATAGGGCTTATTTTCGGGGGAGGGCTTATTTTAGAGGAATCTTACACAGTAAAGGGAGGGCTTATTTTCGGGATAGGTCTTATTATCGGGGAAACACGGTAGGTGCTTAATCAATGCCTAGTGTTTTATTAATTGTATAGAACTTAGATAAAACTCAAAAACTAGACTTGAGATTTTTTTTTCTTTCTTCTTACCAACCCATACCACCTAAATGTGGTATAGTCTAGTTAGAAACAAAACCCCCTCCACCTCCCCTTCCCCCCAAATTCTGGACAGATTGGAATGTAAAAGAAAAAAATATTGCTTGGAAATGTTAAATCAGGGAAAGAGATAACTCTTGGACTCACTTGTGGATTGCCTTTCATCGTTCACATTGTTCCTTTTGAGGTACGGGCTCAGATTTCTTGGCTACATCCTTTTTCTTTTAAAAAAATTTTTTGAAAATATGACACCTGCTGAGCCCCAGTCTCTTCTCTCCTCTCCCCCTTCTTTTCCCTCTCCTCTCCCCCTCCACCTTCTTTTCCTTCTTCTCTCTTCTCCCCCCTTCTTTTCCCTCTCCTCTCTCCCCCAGGCTCTGTTGACTGGAGTTTGTTAGGTATTCATCAACAGCAGTGAAAACAATGATCCCAATTTTCCTGGCTGCCCATTAAAGACTGTTAACAGTATGATTAGATCAGCATCCCAATGACCCGGGGATGTATTGACCCTGAAACCTAATGCAGAACAGAGACAGGCTTCCTCCAGTACCTACAAGAGGCAGATTAATCTCCCCTGTAGGATTTCTAACCACAGTGAAAAATCCTGGTTTTTTTTTTCTAGCTTTTGTTTGTTTTCTATGAGAGTCAGTGTGATATAATGGGTAGAGTCCTAGACTGTTCTTTCTGGGCAATTGTGGGCAATATTTTGGTCTATGATAATTGTCTGGTTCCAGTGTAATGTTCTGCTGTGCTCTCAAGGGTATTTGAGGCCTTGTTTCAACTATGGTCATTTGTTTTCTGTCAATTCATGAAAAAATGTGGATCTTCTAATTTATATATTCTAGCACCATGTCATTTCTTTCTGGCTATTTGGTAGGTATTAAATTTTTATAGCTTGCAGTCTTGGGGGAGCATGTTTTTTTTTTATTCCTTTGAATAACATGTATTCATCACTAAATCTGGGGTCCTTAAGATGTTTTCATGACAATGACCTGGTCCTGAATCACCACCACAAACCCTAGTTTTTTCATAAACATTCATTTGGTGCTCCATTGTTCTTTTGGGGTGAGTTCTTAGAGATATCACTCATTGGGCTGGAATTTTAATTCCCTTCTTGAATCTTGGTTGTCTTGGAGATCTGAAGGTAAGCCACTTCCATTTACATGACAGATTCAATTGTATGTGTGCATTATCTTTTTTCCCCTTCTGTTTCTTGGGGAAGGAATGTGCCCTTGTCCTAAGAGTATGTATTTGGTTTTACTTACTGTTATTTTTTGTATCACCATATTATTTTCTTTTTCTTATCTTTATGTTGAAAGGTATTGAGGTAGACATTTACCTGGGACACCTGACTATTTTAATATTTCTTTCCCCTTTCTGCTTATTGAACAGCAGACTCTTGTGCTTCTTGATAAAATAAACGTTTTTGTAATAGAATGAACGGGGTAGGATGTTGGCTTATCTTCTGCAGACTCAAAGAAACCCTCTTCAGGCCAGCAGACTTCTGCAGCTTGCTGGTTGACAGACATGCTACATGCGGTATCCTCTTCCTACCTGCTTTTGATTTCTTGGATGAGTTCTCTATTTTCTGAGCTTTGCATCCTGCGTGGTTTGGAGTTTGTCAGTTTTCAGTATAGTGACATCTCTTTAAAATGTCATTCTTAAGTTTAAGTATGTTAATGCTGTGTTTAGGTCAGGGGTGGGCAACCTGCGACCTTGAGGCCCTCTATGTTCTCAAGTGCAGCCCTTTGATTGAATCCTAACTTTACAGAACAAATCCTCTTAATTAAAGGATTTGTTCTGTAAAATTTGGACTCAATCGGAAGACTGCACCCAAGGACCTAGAAGACCACATGTAGCCTCAAGGCCACAGATTTAGGTAGTCTTGTGGGCCCCAGTTTTTTCCAGTGATAATTTTATAGTTCCAGTAAAGTTTGTTCTTTGAATTCTCAAGAACATTGTCAGCTCTTTTATTATAGTATAGAAATTTGTGCTTTGTTTGTTGCTAAAGGGTAATGAACTTCTGGTATATGCTTCTGTTGAGGTGACCTTACATTTCTAGGTATTCGGTAGGTATGAGATTTTAGCAACTACAGTGATGTGTTGGATGGAGTCATATCTTTCTTGGCACAGACAATGATGAGCAGTAAGCCTGGTGATGCAACTTTTGTTCATCTCTGGTGGTAATGGACTAATCTCATATCATTATTACAAACCTTTATATTTCTATTGAAAAAAAGAAACAAAGCCAAATAAAATTAACAAAATTTAAAATACTTTTTAAAAAGTGATTTACCCATTTGTTTGATGCACCATTGTTGTTGGAATTTGTGTAGATGTTGCCCACTGAAGGCCTTTTGACAATGATAATTGGATTCCAGACATGTACCTGCACACGTATATGTGACAGGAGGAGATAGAAACAGAGGAAGGGAAGATGAACTGAGATAGAAGGAAGGAATAAGAGAGCGTCAACAGCATAAGCAGGGGCCAAGGGAGTGAGGTATGGGGAAGAGATAGGTAGCTATAGGAACTATCAGCTTCAATTCAATTCAACAACACACCTGGTATGTTCTCCTTTCTCACCTCCAGTTTGTGAATTCCACACCTCTTTTGAAGTTCAGATACCTTTCCCCATCTCCCTGCCACCAAATTATTTGGTAAAGATCCTTTGAATTTTTACTTTTTATTTTTTACATGAAATGTCAAATCTCTGTTTTGTAGAGCTTGCTTTTCAAGTATGTGATAAATTCATCAAGAGACTTGCAACACTTGTCTCTGTTTCCTTCTGGCCTTAATTCTCTTCTCTTTTGTGCATTTAAAAAAGTGCTTTCATGACCCTTCTCTCTTGTCATTTTCCCCTCCCTAACTAATCTCCAACCCACTTCTTCCTTGTCACATCTCCCTCCCCTTCATGAGATCGGGGCAGGGGAGGTGTCATGACCCTCCAATCAAATATACATAATCAAGCACAATAAATTATCTAATTGATGGTGTCTGAAAACTCATGGATGATTTTGTACCTTGAGTTCATGGATCCTTTGGAATTGTGGTTGGTCACTGTATTAAACAGAATTCTTACATCTTTCAAAGTTGTCAGTTAGTACAATGTTATTATTATTGTTCAAATCGTTCCCTTGCTTCTCCTTTCTTCACTCTGCATCAGTTCATAGAAGTCATAATAGGTTTCTTCAAATATGTCCTTTTCATGACATTTTAAGGCAAAAATAATATTTCATTTCCTTCATACGCATTCATTTTTTAGCCACCCCCTTGGTGCTGGCCACATCCTTAATTTCCAATTCTTTGTCACTTCAAAAAGAGCTGCTATAAATCTTTTCATACATATGATTCTTCTTCCTCTTTCTTGGATTTTGGGGGATTAGATTTCCTTTGGGGGGGTTCCTCCCCCTCCCCATCTAGAATGTAAGCTCCCAGAGCACAAGGATTATTTTCGTTTTCGTCTTTGTATCTCCATAGTAGGCAGTTAATAAATGCATTTTTCATTGGAGTGATTTGAATTACATCTGATCATTGATGCTAGGTTGATAATGAAGGCACTGGATGAGGAATGAAAAGTTCCTTTATTTAAAATCTTGTGGCTTAGCTCTGGTGCTTAGGGTAGTCAAAGCATTAGCTGGAAACATTGAGCTTCCTTGACAGCTTAAAATCCTAAATTTCCTTTAAACTTGAGCTTGGCTTTGGAGCGATGAGAGAGGTAGGGGAGGAGGGATTATAGAGGGCTTTCTGAAGGGTTTTCAATGAAACCCTTTTGCTTTGTAGAGACAGCATCTGATGAAGCATGGAGTCGCCTCCTTGGCAGCTCTGGGCTTTGTTGACTATACCTCCCCTTGGCCCTTGGTCAGGTAATAGAGGATCTCCCTTCAGGGCTGTGGAAGGGAAGTTACTTACTAGACATTGCTTGACATAATTTGGTTGGTTTTTGATCCTGCCTCCATCATCACTTAAGAACATCAAAAGACCTGAGCTAAATCTCCAGATTTTACTTATACTTATTGCATGTGGGGTGGGGTTGTACAGGGAAAGCCAAGTCATGGTGATGCACCTAATTCAAAACTGAAGGTAGATTTCTTTGCAAAATCTAAGAAACTTAGCTGAATTCTTTCCTCCCTTTCCAGCTTGACCTCTATAGTGCCCCATCCGGAATCTTCCAGGCAGGATGAATTTAAAACCCAATTATTAGACACTGACTGAATGAAGATTATATTTTCATTAATTTCATAGTAAAGCAGATATAAAGAAATTAAATGAATGAAGAGGAATGTCGAGAATTAGAAGAAGCAGGGGAGAATCAGGGTTCTTGTCTTGAATTTGTGACCTTTAAAAACTCCATGTCCTTACATTTAATGTGACTATAGTAATATTGGCCCTTTTTCTCTCATTGTTGGGGGGAAGCAAATTTCCTTTTTTGAAATTACTTTGTAATACATACCATAGTCAATAATATTGATGATGATAATTATAGTATCTAACTTATAGAACAGCTTTAAGGTCTTCAAAGCTCTTTCAATTTGATCCTTAGGGCAACTCTCTAAGGTAGATGCTAGTATTATTCTCATTTCACAAATGAGGAAACTGAGTCAGAGGAAAGTCAAGTAGTTTGCCCAGGGCCAAGCCAACTGGTAAATATCTGTGTTAGAATTTGAACTCAGGTGTTTTTGACGTTCCTGTTCTGTTGCTGTTGCTGCCTGCTCTGGAGAGTTCAGTTGTCAGAGAGAAAGTTATAAGTAGTGACATATATTGGTACAGAAGAAAAATGTCTCTTCAGCCTAGGAATTGATCTTGATGGTGTGTCTCTACAATTTGGATAAAACCACATCAAAATTTCATTCTTAAAGGCATATGGTAAAAAAAAGAATTACAGGTTCAGTGATGCCTATTTAGTCTCATTAACAGGTCCTTTGGAATGACACTGATGATGTTTGCCTTGCCCTTGCTATCAATTAATTAATGTGTATGCATTTATGAAGCCCCTCCTTTGTGCTGACCACTGGGCTAGACACTGAGGAGACAGAGATAAAAAGGTTAATAGTCCCTGCTTTCAGAGAGGGGGAACAACATGTACACGATAAGTGTAAATCAAATGAATCCAAAGCAGAGTTTTGTTTTATATATATGAGCAGACCATGGAGGGAGGAGGAGACCACAAAAGGTTTCATGAAGTGGGTGCTGGATCACAACTGGGTGGGACAGAAGTATTCTCTAAGATGTGGAGATGGGGATGGAATAAATTCCATCACGGCAGAAGCATGGTGATGGGAGATGTGAGAAGCAGATTAACATATGCCAGGTATATCATAGACATTAAGAGCACATAAAAATGAAAACCAAAACAAAAATAAATCCTCCCTACTCTCAGGGGAATAAAACCAAAATGGTGGGAACCCATTGATCAGTCTTTGTGGTGGTTGAGTTTGAATTTCTCATCTTCTCACCTTGTGGCTTTTCTCTTCTCTCTTCAGCTCAAGCCAGGACAGAACAGTTGCCGAGACAGCGACAGTGAGAGCGCCAGCGGCGAATCCAAGGGATTCCACCGGACCAGCTCTAGGGAAAGACTTAGTGACGTAAGTCAAAATAAAATGAAAAAAAACAAAACAAAACTAAAACCCAATCCCTTAGGGCGCTGTCCAAAATCACTGCTTTTCTTTTTTATTATTTATTTTATTTATACTTTATTAAGTCATTGCTCCATTCCTGACCCTTTACAGGTGGATTTATGATGTCGAGGCCATAGTGCTTGACCTCGAAAGCCACTCAGGAGTCTTGACCTTCAGTTTTTGACTTGGCTGTTTAGTGAGACCAGCAAAGGGCTACTTTAATAACACCAGAGTTGCCTCTTCCCTTGAGTGAACAAGCAACTGAGGGTTATGGAAGAAAGTGGGAATGCTTATGTTTCTTGTCAAAGCAAATTGTAGAAGAGCCATTGAATTGCAAACTCTGTATCATTTATCTTTGGGTTTTTTCTCTCAACTATAATGTAAAAAGTGAACTAATAATGCCTTTTTCACTCATTCCTATGGGATGTTTGTGCTTTGATTTGCACTTTTGAGATTGGAGTCTTCTGAGAAATGGGCTATGCAAACACAAGGCATTGTCATTCCTATGCTGCCCCTGGAATTTTGATTATAGGTCAGGACCTTCCCAATGCATAACCCTCCCTTGCCTGTAATGTTATCTCTATGATTATTGTCTGCTTTTTTTCTTGTGGTCAAAACCATGTGATGAAATTGCATAGGCTCCTAGATCTGGGACCTTAGAGACAATATGGTCTATCTATCTCGTTTCATATATAAAAAAGCTGAACCTTAGGGAGATTGAAAGAAGTACCTAAGGTCACCTTGGTAGTAGCTGGTACCAAATGAAGCTT
Source organism: Petaurus breviceps papuanus (assembly GCF_028583685.1). Lineage (NCBI taxonomy): Eukaryota > Metazoa > Chordata > Mammalia > Diprotodontia > Petauridae > Petaurus > Petaurus breviceps. The sequence goes on from NW_027185798.1 coordinate 12,263,546, forward strand.
CTCAGACTCCTGAATCAAGACCCTTCTGGGTGTGTCTGACTCATTGTCTCCTCCTGTAAAGCATTTAAGGCTGGCCTTTGCTTTAATTGTCCTCTTAGCTACGGTTAAGAATAGAGATGTAGAAACAAATGAAATTTTGTTGGGGACATTTATCAGAGGTTAGAAACAGAGACTTTGTGCTCCCTCCCTAGAACTCTGAACTGAGCAGGGAATTAGTTGGTAGTATTCTATAACGTTTTATAGACAGGAGACTAAAGATTGCTTGGAAATCACTTTGAGTTGCAGTAGAAAGCTCAGTTTTGAGGAGCTGAATAAAGTATATAGGAATGTCAGCATCCCATGGCTAGTAGTTCGGGACTCCACCTTGGTCACTTACTTTGTGATGCCCCTTAATGAGTGACTTGAAGGACCTTGGTTGAGTTGCTTGGCCATCTTTAGTCTTTCTGCAGATGAATTTGATTATCCCTGGTCTTCAGGAATCTGAAATAGGAACCTCCGAAGAGGGAGGTCCTTGACAACTGAAATTGAAAGATGGTGCCCTCGATTCCCAGACTAATACTTACCAACAGGGCTTATCCAAAAACAGTGGTACCCACATTCTCCACCAAGACACATATAATTTGTCTTACATACAATATGTCTTCCATACATACACACATACAAATGATATAGTTATTCGTATAGCAAGAAGACAAAATTTTTCGATATCAGTACAGGGGCAGCAAGGTTGCACAGTAGATAGAGTATGGGCCCTGTAGTTAGGAAAATCTCAGTTCAAATTCAGCCTCAGACGCTTGACACTTACTAGCTGTGTGACCCTGGACAAGTCACTTAACCTCAATTGCCTTGCCCCACACCCCCCAAAAAGAAAGAAAATTAGTTCAAAATCTGTACTATATATACTTATTGACTTATTGAATGCGAATTAATTAGGGAGGGAAGGTGCTCACAGTTTGAAAAGAGAAAAGACTTTTGGTAGAAGGTGGTGCTTGCACTGTGACTGGAAGGTGGAGAGGGATTCTGTGAGGTGGAGGTCAGTAGGAACCCATTCTAGGCACAGGATAAAAGCAGTCCAGAACCCTAGAGGGGGATAGCAGAATGTTCTGCTGTGTTAGTAGCAGAGAGTAATTACGACGGAAATTGGCCATCATCCCGTGGTCAAGGGAGGTGGCTCAGAGTGGCAGTGACCAGGCTCTGACCCCTTATAAACACAGAGTAAAAGGAGAAATGGTGAAAACAACTTAGCAGAGAGGCACGACCCTGAAGGATGGCTTGGTCGTGTGGTGAGGAGGAAGAAATGTTAGGCAGCTTGTGTGCATCATTGGGGCTCTTGCAGCGTGAAGAGCTTCTGGCCATCAGGAAGACCCCCTGTTCAAGGGTCATAGCTCGAGAGATGTGGACAACAAGGGTCGCTTTGGTTGAGGAGGCAGAGAGAGCTTGAGATCTGTGTCCTTGGAAGGAATACCCAGAGATCCAGCGGCATCCTCCTCTCCCAAATGTCACGCATGACACTCTTGGCATTGGGGGCGGTTGGAATTTCTGCCCAAGGAAGGCTGACTAGAACATGATGTCATTTCAAATTTATTTATTTTTATGAGGTTTGTATGAGTTGAGAGCTCTCAAGTGACTGGAGGGTTTGACTCATGGGGAAAACTTAAAAGCCTTCAATGTGCTTGGGTTTGCCAAACCGTTCCCAGAGCATGCCTGAGGAAGAAGGGATAATGACCCACCCACATGTCAAGGTTGTCCACATCAAGAAGCCATATTCACTGTTAAGCTTAGTCATTGAGGAAGGAGTGAAGGGTTATGGTTAGATTGATGTGTACTGAGTCCTAAGGGGTGGAAAGCAGGGTTACTCTAACCTTATTTGGCCTTGCATGGCTGTGCTTACTTAACACTGAGCTCAGCAACAGCGTCCTTGACTTCTCAAGCAAAGATTCACCTTCATGAGGTCAATTCTCCCTTCTCAATTGTGAATTCCCTTTCAGAGTCGTCAGCCTTAAAACAAACGGAGATACTTGAAGTGTGGTGTGATACTCCCCTAACTCTTCCTTCCTGTGAAGATGGCAAGCCTGGGCATTCAGTAACGTCAGGGCTTTTAGCAGTTGATGCCAGACCCTCTTCTTGCCAAGCCCCCAGCTCCACCATATTCTCCAATCCACATTCCCTTCGAATTTTTATTCCATGGATTTTTCAATGAATGGAATGGAGTGATTGCAGACAGACAGAAGCAATGTATAACTTTCCTTCAGGATCTGAAAGTTTAGGGGGCCTGGAAATTTGTCCATGAATAGGAGATTCAGACTAATAGAAGAAGCATTTTGTACTGTAGTTCAGCTGGGGGATAGTAGTTAAATATGGTTTAGCTACCTTTTCTATTCCTTACTGAGATGCAAGTTTTCTGAAACCACCCCTCCTCTCTATCCCTCCCCCACCACCAGTTTACAGTACATTCCTGCCATTTCAACTGATGTTAAACATGTCAGATAAGTATCTTATTATCTGGGCAAAGCAAAGGTTCCTGGTGATATTGGAAGTGAATAGCATTTTATGCTTCTCCCCTTCTGATCTATGGCAGAAGTACCCTTCACTTTGTTTCTATCTTCTCCCCAGCTCGTGAGAGGGCATGTGTGTGTAGGTGTGTGTGTGTGTGTATATATGTGTGTGTGTGTGTGTCTGAGTTTTGCATATGAAAATGGAAGAGATTCTTCCAATAGAACGTAAGCTCCTTGAGGACAAGGATTGTTTCATTTTTGTTTTCTTATTCCCGGCACCTAGCTAAGTTCCTGACATACAGCATACATTTAAGTTCATTGCTTGCTTATATTAACTTTGTTTTTACAAACCTATCTTTAGGCATGTTTCTTTTTGCAATAATAAGGCTTGGTGGTTACGTGCTTTGTATATCTCTTTGTCCAAAAAAAACCAAACCCCAACAAACAAAACCCCATCTGTGAGTTCATAAATCTTGCTTGCTGTATGTACCCTTGCAAGGACTGAGTTGTCTACCATCCATGGGACTCTGGGATAATCTTCCTTTCCCTTCCTCCTAATCCCCCTCCCCCAACCTTCCATTTCCTAAGGGGGGAAGATAGATAAAATGGAGGTGGGTGGGGAGGGATGTCATACACAATTGGTTATTTGCAGGAATTTTAAAATATTCAATTTAAATTAGCCCTAGGGTCAAAGCAGCAAATCCTCCACTGGGGGCCTAATGAATATCCATCCTCATCGCCAGACAACTTATACCAGTAGCCGAGGACAGGCTCTCTGTGTAGATCTATAATGAATGAAGTGCATCTATTTTAGTGGAATAATCAATTTCCAAATCCCTTGTCGTTGGTGAGCTGTTGAAACAGAAATGTTAACTTCCTGAGCTTAATGAGTAGCCCCCGTCAGAGCCTGGTGACAGAGAGATGGAAAGAAAGGAGGAGAGAAAAGGGCAGCCAGGGAAAAAGGAGAGGGACTCTTAATGAATAACCCCTCACAAACTCACATGTCAGCAGCAACATTCTCCCTCTTGGAAAATGTCTTTCAACTCTGCATCCCATTACTGTTCCTAAAGCCCTTGGTGGCATGGAGATTGAGGCATTGTGTGTTTACAAGAAATCTCTCCTTTGCAACATAATGAGGCCCAGGCAGGTAATTTGCCGAGATTGCAAGAGCGGTGGTCAGATCTAGGGAGGAAATACAGAATGAAAAAGGCCATGTTAAACAAGAGATGCCTTGTAATGAGCCCCAAAATAGTATCCGATGGCTGGCTGACAGAAATCATGTTATTTTTTTCGCTTGGTGCATGTAAGCCGGTGGAATCTATTCGCTTGCCCCCCTCTCCCCCAGCCCCTCTGGGGCTCTCAGTCCCACTTAAAGATCTTTAAAAAAAAAAGGAATAGGAAACTGTGCCTTCTGGAAGAATAAGAAAATAGAGTCCTTTTGGTCTTCCACTTATAAGAATTTGACCCAACAATGATTTATGCTATTGTTTGCGAGATTGATGAATGCGTGGCTGTGGGGTGTTTTCTTGTGTTGTGTTTGTGAGTGTCTCTGTGTGTTTGTCTTTTAATGCCTCTCATATCCTTGTGTCCCACCCTGTGTCTCTACATGAGTCACATAGCATCTCTAGGATCCTATGACAATTTCTATTCCACAAACGGAGCAGAACTTGCCTTGGGCATAAGAGGGCGAGGAAAAGCCTTCTCTTCCTTCTCCTTCACCTTTGCTCCATTGGGCATGCTGTGAGTGGGGAAGGCTGGGCATCTCCTCAGATGAGCCTCATCTCCAATGGGGAAGCTGGTCTAGATGTGTGTCACTATGGCCAGGATCAGGATGGGGCCCTTGGGTGGACTCTCATCGTGAAGTCACTGTGTGTCAGATATTCTGCTGCTACGGACTGGAATCATAATGATTCAGGCCCTTTTCCCTTACTCTCAGGGTACTTAAAACCTAAACAGGAGACTGAATGAAGATGTACAGTAACACGTGTGTATGTGTGTGTGTACACACAAAGCACCGGCAGTCACAACTTTTTTACACACTCACATGTGTGTATACAGAATGTTGGTGGCTACAACTTCTTTACTCATACAAGTGTGTGTCAGTAGAGGATCAGATCGTTAGCTCTTTTAGGACAGGGGTTGGATCACTCTTGTCTTTGGATCCCCAGTGCCTTTTGGCAAATAACAAAAAGCCATCTAGTCTTCAGGTGAAGAATGTGGGGCTGAGACTTACTGAGGGGGCATGGGTAGGACTGTAAGTCCATGGGGCTGGCATCTATGGAGGACATTATTGTTCAGTCTTTTCAGCCAAGTCTGACTCTCCATGATGCCATTTGGAGTTTTCTTGGCAGAGATACTGGGGTGGCTTGCCATTTCTTTCTCCAAGTCATTTTACAGATGAGGAAACTGAGGCAAACAAGGTTAAGTGACTTGTCCAGGGTCACACAGCTAGTAAGTATCTTAGGCAGGATTCACATTCATGAAGATGTGTTTTTGTAATTCCAAGCCCAGTGCTGTGTGCACTATGGTGCCACCTTATGGGGGGGGGGGACTTAGAGGGTACCAAATTCAAATCTCTCTCTTTTAAAAAAATAAATAAGTAATCAGAGATTATGTGATTTATCCAAGGTCACATATGTGGTAAGCATCAGAGATGGGGTATGAACTTTGTCCTTATTCCAAATCCATTGTTTCTTCCACTGGCAGAGGTCATCTGGTCCACCATTTTTGAGAGGTGGGAATGTGTGCCCCAGAGAAGTTGACTATCTGAGCTCACATTTATAGTAATAGATGCAGTCAGGTTTGTGAGTATGAGCATGCTTTAATGAAGTGAGTTATTCTACCAGTAAATTTGTTAATAATAATAATAATAATGATAATATTTCAGATTTACAAAATGCTTTATAGTAATAACCCTGTAAATAGTCTAAGAATTATCCCTGTTTTGGTGATGAGAAAACTGAGATGAATAAGCAAGGAATGATGAAAGGAAAAAAAAGGAAGGAAAGAAGGAAGAAAGGAAGGAAAGGAAGGGAGGGAGAAAGGAAGAGAAGGAAGAAAAAAATAAGGAAGAAAGGATGAAACAAGGATGGGAAGGGGGAAGTGGGGAAGGATTAAAAGAAAAAAGGAAGGGGAAAAAGAAAGACAGAATGGAGGAGGGAGGAAAGGAAGAAAAGGGGGAAATAAAAGAAGGGGAGGAAGGGGGAAGGAAGAAACTAACCAAAGAAAGAATGAGCCTGTATCTTGGAGCCTGAAATGGAGCCCAGATGATCTGATTCCACACGCTTCGCCTCTTCCTGATGCCATGCTGCTGCTATGTGCAGTGTGTTGTATTGGGCTCTAGGGAGCATCACTAAGACATCTGTCTGGCTCTGCCCTAGTGAAGCTGCCCATGTCGGGGTTACAGATATTGAGGGTTCAGGAAAGGGCTTGGGGAGAAGGCCCGGGGGTGGGGAGCATTAGAGAGATCAGCGGGTTGGATAGTTTTCCATGGGACCCAACTTCACACCAGCCATCTCCTTCCCTACAAGTGCCATCCATTCTCAGATGCCGTCCTGCCATCCCCACGCCCATGGCTCACCTCTCCTTTCCCATGGGCACCATCTTTTCTCCTGAATGTCAGCAGCATCTTCTGGTCCTTGATGTGCCTGCAGAACTGGTGGGATGAGGGTAGCTTGGGAGGGTGGAGGCAGAGGGCGTGTGCCTGGCGGGGAGGGGGAGCTTTCCTTGCTTTGTGGCGTTATGTTAATTCCTCGGCAGGGCAATCAAATTCGTGTTGTAATTAAAGCTGTCAGTTGGAAGGCAAGCCAATCGCCACGAAAACACAGCATAACAAATGAAGTGAAATGATTCTGCGTGTAGCTATACAATGCTTCGCCAGGCATGAAATTAAATAAGTAATTTGATGTTGACATCAGAAATTGAAATGATACCCACTGTTCCCTCGTTCAGTCAGACCTGCATAAACAATAGCCAGAACAAATATGCCCAACAAAGCCCTCTTCTCCACCCAGCTCCCCAAGTAATGTACAATATATATGCAAAATGGGTAAAGCAGAGCCTTCCAGGGCCTCGAGGACGTAATTTTCTTTGGTGTACAATAAGATGATATGTACACAGGGGTGGCAGTTTTGCTCCTGGGCTAAAAATACATTTATCGGAGGAAGAAGGGTTGGGGTGGGGGAAAAAAGAAGAGAAAATAAGATAGCACCACCTAAATTAAAAAAAAATACATATGTACATATATATACACACACACACATACATAATATACATATACACATACATATATGTGTGTGTGTGTGTGTGTGTGTGTATCCTGCAGAATCTCAGAACACAAATTTTAAAAGGAGGTCACTTCCTTGGGCTACAACTCCAATTTGGTTTGTGAATGGCTTCAGCCTCTGAGCTGGCTCTCCTTGCTGCCCTGTGGACAAATTACACCTGCTGTTTCCATGTGGTCAGTGACCTGAGCCAGAAACTGTCCCTTCACCACACCCTGCTGCTGTCCCCTGAAAACAATTTTATACAATTAAGGAAGCTGCCCTGAACCGCCCCCCCCCCACCCCTCCACACACACCACCATCCCTCCCAAAGGCCACTTTTTATAGTTGGTTATGTGCTATCCCCTTGGAATAACTGGCCTCAGCCCCAGGGGCTGGAAGAATTTTCCATCTGTGGCCTAAGCTCTGGATGCCCTTGACCTCCCAAGGGAAACTTTGTGTCACCTACATTGTTTAAAAACATAAAATCATGGGGCAAGAGCAGGAAGAAAATTTAGAGGTCATCCCCCTTATTTACCAGATAAGGAAACTGTATTGGAGATGTTAAATGGATTACCCAGAGCAGCCCAACATGTGATAAAGGAGAATTTGAACTCAGAACCTCTCTTGTGAAGCCACTGTTGCTAAAACTGTAACACGTTATTTTGTTCAATCCCCTTATTTTAGAGGATGAAACTGAGCCCTAGAAAGGTTACATGACTACCCTTGACTGAGGTGGCATAATGATTGACAAAGTCAGACTTGAATCCAGGTCCTCCCCATCTAAATCTAACCCATTTTTCCATAGTGCTTCTTTGGTCACTTGGCATGCCTGTCTTTGAGTGTCTTAAGAGCTTTGTTTCCCTATATGTAAAATGAGTTAATAACAGTGCCTCCATTGTCAGGTTGCTATGAAGATTTTAAATCACACATGTCAAGTTGGAGGAGACAGTTGATGTCATCTAATCCAATCCCCCAATGTTAATAATAACAGAGTCCTATGGGGAGCATGCCCACTTTGAAGTTTCTGGAAGGCCTCAGTTTCCTTATCTGTATATTGAGGGGGTTGGACTGGGCAGCCTCTGAGGTTTCTTCAAACTCCAAATGATCCTAGGGCCTTCTGTGTTCTTTGTGAGCCTTCAGGCATCTTTGGGTGAAGATGGCAAGCCAGCCTCATTGTCCCCTTCTGCTCCCACCCCAACATTCACATTCAAGCACTGCCCAGTTCACAGAAGCAAAGATACAGTTGAAAGAAATCAGTAAGTTAAACTGTATGTGGTCACATTTGGACACCCTTCGACCTTCCCTGCCCCCTTCTGCAGGGTGGGGCCAAAGGTGACCGCCTTCCTCCGTAGCTGGGCTATTATACTTTTCTTACTACTTCATCCTGTCAGGAGTGGGGCGACGTCAACGGGTAGTTCTCATGCCGAGAGCCTCTAGAAATGGGGGCCTGAAGCAGCCTCCCCCAGGCCCCCATGTTCTTTACATTTTGACTACTAATTATGTTTACAAAATGTCTCATTTTTGAAAAGCATTATGTGAGCACTGACTGGAGTCTCTGGGGGTATCGCCTGGCACACGGGTCAGATGCTGAAAAAGTCATCCAGACCCACCGGGCTTTTTATTTTGAATTCGGTCTTGGCTTTTTCCTCCAGTCTGCCCCTTTGTGGCCACCACACCAAGCATTCGAGACCAGGGCATTGAATGTCAGCGAGTCCGGGAGGCAGGTTGATGCATGTCTGTTTAGTCTCCACACAGGGCGAAATGCCATCATTAATTCATTACCCAGCTGCCTGTCAAATAAATTGGCAATTACGTCCACCGCAGAAGCTTGGAATTCAGCAAATAGCACGTTAGCATCTCAAAGTTGTTGAGAGATGTAAAGGGGGAGAAATTAGGGAACACGGTGTTTGTATCAGTAGCAGATGACAAGAGGCCTGTGAAAGCTCTGTGATGCCGTGATGAAAGGGCGGGTGGAGAAGAGCTGGTAATGAGCTGTGTCGATCGGAACGTGTTAGCAATGAGAATAACCATGCTGGTAGTAATAGTACTAGTGCTGGTAATAGTAGTAATGAGCTGTGTGAATTGGAAAGTATTATTAATAATAATAAATAGTAATGTGGTAGCAAAAGTCAGAAAAGTGATCATGAGCTATGTCGATTGGAACATGTTAGCAATGAGAATAACCATACTGGTAGTAGTAGTACTAGTGCTGGTAATAGTAGTAATGAGCTGTGTGAATTGGAAAGTATTATTAATAATAATAAATAGTAATATGGCAGCAAAAGTAAAAAAAGGGATAATGAGCTGCGTTGATTGGAATGCACATTAATAATAGTAGTATGGGTAGTAGTAATAGTAATAATGAGCTGTATTAATTGGAATATCTTCACAATAATAATAACCATGGTCATAGTACTAGTCGTAATAGTAATGAGCTATGTAAAGTAGGACGTGTTCATAACAATAATGCCATGGGTAGTAATAGTAATAATAATGATAATAATAAGCCCTATAGATTGGAATGGGTTAACAGTAGTAGTAGTAGGTAGTAGTAATAGTAGTGATGGTAGTGGCAGTATGGGTAATAATCATAATAATTCTAAACTGTATGGATAGCAATGTATTGATACTAATAGTATGAGTAGTAATTTCTATCCACATTCCTATCCATGTAGTAATAGTAGTAATAGTAGTAGTAGTAGTAGTAGTAGTAGTAGTAGTAGTAGTAGTAGTAGTAGTAGTAGTAGTAGTAGTGGTGGTGGTGGTAGTAGTGGTAGTAGTAGTGGTAGTGGTAGTAGTGATGGCGGTGGCGGTGGTGGCGGCGGCGGCAGTAGGGATAGCAATAGTTATTACATTATTATAATACTTAGCTGTATGGATAGGAGTGTATTAATAAAAACAGTATGGGTAGTAATTGTAATAACAACAACAATAATAATAAGCTCTGTGGATTGGAATGGGTTAACAGCAGCAGTAGTAATAGTAGTAACAGGAGGAGTTTCAGTAAGTTGTGTATGTTGAACTGTATCAGTGGTAGTAATAATAATAAGCTGTGTGGGCTGGAATGCATTAACAGGAGTGGTGGTGGTGGTGATGGTGGTTGTAGTAGTAGCAGTGTTGGTGGTGGTAGCAGCAGTACAGGTAGCAATAGGCATAATGCTAAGCTGTGTGCATGGAAATGTATTAATAAAAACAGTAAGGGCAGTAGTAGTAATAACAACAACCATAATAAGCTCTGTGGGTTGGAATGGGCTAACGGTCGCAGCAGTAGTAATAGCAGCAGGAGGCTTGTCGTAGTAAACAGTATGTGCTGGCCTGCATTAGTAGAAGCGATGATGGTAAGCTGTGTGAGCTGGAGCGGGTTAACAACAGCAGCAGTAACAGTGGGTAGAGGAGTAGCCGGGGCATGCTGTGTGTAGCGGCTGCCTTAACCTGAGCAGCGATGATGATAAGCTGAGTGGGATGAGCTGTGTGTATTGGACTGTGCTAACAGCAATAGTCACAGCACTACCAGTGATGATCACAGTAACAGTAGCACCAACCATGCATTGCTGACTCTCCTCTCTGTGTTTTGCTCTCTTGCAGAGTTCAGCTCCTTCCAGCTTGGGGACCGGCTACTTCGTAAGTGTTTTCATCTTTCACAAATGTGACTTTCACTGGTGTTTCTTTACTTCCCAAACTCTGGTTTCCTTGGATGAGGGGACAGCTCCTCTGCATGGTGGTCCACTGTTTTTCATCCCTTTTTAAAAAAAGACTTATATGTTTTAAATAGACACGGTATTGTGAGCACCAGTGAAAACTGATTCTTGTTCTGATCTCAGGTCAAACTTGCAGGCGGGAATGCCCCAGTAACTGATACTGTATCCGGGGACCCAGGATTCCACACTCTTGCTCACTGTAGATAGGCTGCCCCCTCAAAAGAAATGTACTCTTTGTCAGTTTGATTTCGAAGACTAACTAATCTGTTTTTACTGAGCTGTCCAGATTTCATATGCTACTAGATTCATTTCCTATGAAAGTGAGCCTTCTCATTTTAATATACCCTGAGTCTGACATCCTCAGACACAGAAAAGTGTTGCCATTGTTATGAGGGGAGAAGCCTGTGTATGAATTTTTTTATCATTATTATTATATGGGTTCCCCTCCTCCTTTGGTGCCTTTAATGATCACAGTTGGAGAAAGATGGCCTTCAGGCCTCTCTTCTCCTCCCAGCGAGTCAGGGAAAGTTATTCTAATTCAGAGTTGGTACTGTTCCCTAACCGAACACTCTGCAAAGGATGATGGGAAATGAGGAGGTGAGGAAATGTGTGCTTGAAAGACTGGGGGCTAAAATAATCCTAAAGGTCCCAGAATGTCCCATCATTTATTTACACTGCAAAAATGAGTTTCCCTCTTGGATTTGGTAAAGCCATTCTTTAAGAAGCACCGAGTGAGAGGGCACTTCTTGCTATGGGGCTAACGAGCCAGTGTCAGAACGTCTTGGTGACCCTCTGACGAAGTAGGATCATTATGGGGGTGGGGGCTTGGATCCTTCTGACTCTGAGCCTGTCTGCGCAGAGCTTTCTCAGGCTTGGAAATGATCATTCTTCCTGCTGAGGCCAGCTAAATCTATTAATAAGAAAAGAAACGTAAAAACAAACCAGGATTCGGTTTTGTTTCTTTTGCCTTTTTCCCCCCTCCAACCTCAAAACCAGTCCAACAAGGAGGCGAAGGCTAAAGCTGTTTGGGCACCTGTTAGATGCAGTCAGCTCCTGCGTTTCTTCAGCTCTGATGGCGGGAGCTGAATATTCATGCCTACAAGCGCACTCATCAGGCATCCATTGGGTTTCCTGATTCAGTAGCAGAGCTGACAGAAGATGTTCCATCTGCCACCCTTTAACAGCATGCTGGATGTGGGTTGGCCCACTGGAACAAAAATCTGGAGAGTGTCAATAGTCCCTTCTCCTTCCAAAAGATTATAAAACCTTATCCAGAATTTAAAATATGAGAGAGACAGAGACAGAGAGAGACAGAGGGAGAGAGAGAGAGAGACAGAGGGAGAGAGACAGAGAGAGAGA
>NW_027185798.1:12275462-12301719 GCF_028583685.1 Petaurus breviceps papuanus
AGAGAGAGAGAGAGAGAGAGAGAGAGAGAGAGAGAGAGAGAGAGAAGCATCTATGTAAGCATGTAAGCCTTTGATTACTTCTGATGTACTGGTATTTTTAATGTCAGTATGATTAATCTAAAAGAACTGAATCATCTGTGGGTACTATTACTGTTTACAGAACATGTTTTTCTCTGATTTTTTTTTCTCTCTATTTTGAAGGATACATCTCTCTCTCTCTCACACACACACACAAACACACACACCTCTTCCTACTCCCTCTCTTTCTTTCTTTCTTTCTTTCTTTCTTTCTTTCTTTCTTTCTTTCTTTCTTTCTTTCTTTCTTTCTTTCTTCCTTCCTTCCTTCCTTCCTTCCTTCCTTCCTTCCTTCCTTCCTTCCTTCCCCCTCTCTTCCACTGTCTCTCCTTTTTTTCCATGCCTCCTTTCCTCATTCTCTCTCTGTCCCCATTCTCTTTCTATCCATCTCTCTCTCCTCTACTCTCTCATAATATATTAGTACTTGGAAAGCATCGTTTTCATTATGCTTCTAAAATCATTTTTTACACTTACACAACGCTGGATGAATATTGAAGGCTTTTCCCCTTTCTTATGTTGGAAAAGTTGTTTTTAGAATTACCCTGCTTATTTAAAAAACCTGTAGTTTTATTAACTTACATGGAGCAAACACACACCAGATGTATCATGTAGTCTGAGACGATGAGAAGAATGCCCCACAATGATCCAAGTAGCATGTGTTTCCAATTGGTATAATTATTGCATTATCAAAGCATAAGAACCAATGTCCTCCCATTGACATTGTTGCAAAGTCTTGTTTCCCCAAAGAGTTTTCATTCAGGCTCACCTTGGGTCGGAAAATGGCACATGAGGTCATCTCCACATATCCGTCCCAAATGGCTTCCAGTTTGGAAATTCAAATGAGATGATGACAATGGCTTTGCGTTCCAAAATGGTGTGATGCTCCCAGGTTCCTCTTGCCCTTTCTTTTTTAATATCTCTGTTCTCAGCCTTGCGTCTTTCCACTAAGAAGACTCAAGATCAGGTAAGTCCAAGGACACTGATGAGGTTTAAACCCGATTCTTAATATGATGCTAAGCTGTTTTTGGAATGTTGGGTAGAGACAAATCTTCCTTTGTTATCCAGTGAGTTAGATTTAAAGTACTTATTGCTAATTGGAGAACGGATGGTGCCATCTTTCTTTCTACATCTACTTCTTTAGAATGTGAACGATTCCAAAGCATTTTTTCATATGAATTGCTATTTAATTTTCTCATTATGCTCTGGGTTCTTTCTACCAAGTATTGACAGGTAGGGAGACTGGAAGTTATTTTGTTCTGATGAATATCACACTTCTAGCTGTGCCAGAACCTTTTTACACAGTTACTTAGAAAAATCAGAATACGTGTTGACTATAGTGTCTGATTTATAAGAGTTGCGTATATCTTCCTACCTACCCAGCTACTCAATGGCATTAAAAATCATGACCACAGATTCTTTTTCTTTATTCACCCTATGTTTTCCCCAAAATTCCATATTAGAGATGAATTGGGAATTTGGAGTGGATATGTCCTTTCATTGTTCTGGTCATAACTCTCCTTAGTTTTGAGTCCTAAGGTCTCTGCTTTGGCCCGTCACTTTTCCATTATGTGAAAAAGCACCAGGTTGGCACTGAAATTAAGATACGAGAATAGCAGCTAAAAACACTGTTTACATAAGCATATTGGAATGAATTCTTAAACTAGACAAAATAAAGAAGGGATTGAGGGGAAAATACTTAGAGTACTTCTCATGTCTGAGAAGCGTTGGGATAATATGTACATGTGGTATATCCTTATTCATCTCATAGTCATACCCAGGCCAATATTCTAAATATAAATGGAATTATAGGCTTGTTAGGATCTATGTCCTAATTTTGTTGGCACGTATACTCAGTATTTGGAACATGTACCAGGATTTTCCCTTTTTTCCTGTTACAAGTAGTGAGGACATTTTCTTCACTGTGTTTAATGTATTTAAACCGTATCTTTTTGTTTTGAACATTCAAAGTGATGTTCACACTGCTCTCTTGGTTTTAGAGTATGTAGGTAGTCAGTAAGATTTCTAATTGTATAGAAAAATAGAGACTTTTACTCCTTTGGTTACAGTCACCTTTTGAGTGAAATTCCGCTGGAAATTGCTGAAGAAACAATGTTGATTGAATACCTCTGAGACAATGGAGTGATTCAGCCCCACTATATGGCTTTTGATTCCATAGTGCTCTCTGATTTGTATTGTAGAGAGAATACTGAATTTTGAATCATAAGATGTGAGTTCAAATCTTACCCACATACAACCTTTTTTTTTTCTACTATAGGTCACTTTCCAGCTGCAGACCTCAGCTTCTTTACGAGTAGATTGGACTAGATGCCTTCACAGGGCTCTTCTGTCTCTAAATCTGTGGTTTTCTTATCTCTCTCTAGACTTTGTTTTCCTTATGTGTAAAATTAATGTGTTGGACTCGACCTTTAAGACCTCTATCAATGATCTTCTGACCTCTCTGGAGGTAAAATTGGTGTGTTGGATTTGAAGACCTTGAATGTGTCTTCTTGCTTTATATCTATGATCTTCTGACCTTTCTGGTCCTCACTTTGCTTATCTATAAAATTATGGAGTCAACTAGGTGATCTTTATGGTCTCTTAAATTCTCTCTCTCATCCCCCCCTTCTCTCATCACCCTCCCCTGTTCCCTAAAGGTAAGATAGATTTCTATACCCAACTGAGTATGTATGTTATTCCATCTTTGAGCCAATTCCAGGGAGAGTAAGGTTCAAGTGAAGCCCCCCACATCTTTCTTTCTGCTGTATCTTTTGTGCCTCTTCATGTGAGATAATTTACCCCATTGTACCTCCCCCTTCCCTCTTCTCCCAATGAAATCTTCTTTCTCACACCTTATTTTTTATATCATCTTATCAAAGTCAGCTCACACCTGTGCCCTCTATGTATCCTCCTTCTAATGGCCCTAATAATGATAAGGTTCTTAAGAGTTACAGATACCATCTTCCCAGGTAGGGAAGTAAACAGTTTAACCTCATTGAATTCCTTATGTTTTCTATCCTGTTTACTTTTACATCTTCTCTTGACTTTTATATTTGACAATCAAATTATCTGTTCAACTCTGCTCTTTTTGTCAAAAATGTTTGAAGTCCTCTATTTCATTGAATGTCGATTTTCCCCCTAAAGGCTTCAACTCAGTTTTACTGGGAAGCTTATTCTTGTTTGTAATCCTAGTCTTTTACCTTTTGGATAATCATATCTCAAACTCCCTGGTCCTTTAATCTACAAACTACCAAATCCTGTATAATTCTGAACGGATCCACAATATTTGAATTGTTTCTTTTGACTGCTTTTCGTATTTTCTCCTTGACCTGGGAGCTCTGGAATTTGACTGTAATGTTCCTGGGAATTTTGATTTTGGGATCTCTTTAAACTGGTGACTAGTAGATTCTTTTAATTTCTATTCTACCCTCTGGTTTTAGAATAACAACACAGTTTTCCTGGATAATTTCTTGAACTATGATGTCCAGACTACTTTTTTTGATCGTGGCTTTCACGTGGTCCAATAATTTTAAAATTATCTCTCTTGGATCTTTTAAATTATATCTCCTAAGTCAGTTGTTTTTCTGGTGAGATATTTCACATTTCCTTTTATTTTTTCATTCTTTTTTTTATTGTTTCTTAATGTCTTGTGGAGTCATTAGCTTCCACTTGCTCTATTCTAATTTTTTTTTTGGAGGGGAGAAGGCAAAGCAATTGGGGGTAAGTGACTTGCCCAAGGTCACACCACTAGTAAGTGTGATCAATTGTCTGAGATCAGATTTCAATTCAGGTCTTCCTGACTCCATGTGCTCTATTCACTGTGCCACCTAGGTGCCCTGGCTCAATTCTGATTTTTAAGGAATTGTTCTTCTTAGTCAGCTTTTATACCTCCTTTTCCATTTGACCATTTCTACTTTTTTTGTTGTTGATTTGCTTTTTGGAGGGGGGAGGGAAGGGCAATTGGGGTTAAGTGACTTGCCCAAGGTCACATGGCTAGTTTTTTTTTTTGTGTGTGTGTGTGTGTGTGTGTCAAGTGTCTAAGGCAGGATCCAAACCCAGGTCCTCCTGACTCCAGGGCCAGTGCTCTACTCGCTGCGCCACTTAGCCTCCCCTGACCACTACTTTTTAAGGAGTTGTTTTCTTCATTCATTTTTGTACATCTTTTTCTATTCTTTGTTCTTCCTTTATCAAGCTGTTAACTCTTTTTTTTTCAAAATTCTTTTGCATCACTCTCATTTATTTTTTCAATTTTTATTCTATGTCTTTTATTTAATTTTTAAAATTATTTTTGAGTTCTCCAGGAGTTTTTGTTTGGGACCTGAGACCAGTCCACATTTTTCTTTGTGCCTTAGCTTGTAGCTGTTTTGACAGCTTGTCCTTTTCTGCATTGTGTTTTGGTCTTCTGGTCACCATAGTAACTTTCTATGGCCAGGTTCTTTTTTTTTTTCATCCTACTTTGTGACTTAATTTTATGTTAAAGTTGGGCTCTCTCTCTAGGTTGGAAGGTGCACTGTCCATCCCAAGCTTCTTGCACCCTGGGGCATGGAGCATTACTGTGGACTTGATGGGGCATGGCCTCCTGCTGGCTTATCAAGACAGTGTCTGCCCTGTGCTGTGCTTCCCTTTTACCTGAGGGAGATGAACTTTTCCTGATGACCCTCTAGGTTGTCGGGGGCTGGAAAATTGTTGCACCCACTCCTGTTTTTGGTGCCATCACTCCAGAATTTATTTTTGAGGCTTATTTTATAGTTGTTTGGAGGTGAATTTGGATAGTTCAGGTGAGTTCCTGCCTTACTCCACCATCTTGGTGGGTTTTATAAAATCTAAATACTTAACCTCATCTCTTTCTTTTTCTTTGCATTTTATTAACATGCAGTTCTTATGGTGTTCATTTGGACATATGTATGGGCACCCTATCAAAAAATACTTCAATGACATGTCCTAAGACTTTGCTCCTCTAAATTCAGTTTTCTACATGTTCTACCTTGTTGAATATTTAATAGATAGAAGTTTCCAAGAGGCAGACTTAGACTTAGGATAAGGAAATACTTTGAAATGATGAGAGCTTTCCCAAAGTGAAATAAGTTGTCTGGAGAATGAATGGGTTTCCTGTCTCTCTATGACTTCTAGGGACATTTACATATCACTTGATATAACAGAGAGAGATTTCTTATCCAGACCCATCTATGGATAAAACAATAGACTTGGAGTTCTTCTCTCCCTTCCTTCCTTCCTTCCTTCCTTCCTTCCTTCCTTCCTTCCTTCCTCCCTTCCTCCCTCCCTCCTTCCTCCCTCCCTCCCTCTCCTCCCTCCTCTTCCCTTCATCTGTTTTCCATCATTGCCTCCTTTCCTTCTTTCCTAGAGGTCTTCAAATTACCCCATGGTTGTGTGTTCAAGGTGTTTGGAGTACCTTGCCAGAATGTTTACCCCTCTAGATATGACATGAATGGCATGAATTTTTGTTGACCTCTCAACATAGGTCACCAAAAATGTTTTTTGCTTGCAAGTCTGCATTTGCATTGAGTAAACCCAGCAAGTACATGAATTTTACTGTGAATGTTTAGTTGCATCGTGGGTTAAACTGCAACCTTTGTCAGGACAACGAACAATCAAACATCTGAGCTCCCATCAGAGGGACCCTGAGTTTGTGCAAGTTACCTGTATGGATTCTGGACCCCTTCATAAAGACTGGACTTAGTATAGCAATAACTCAGAAATTAAAAGACTGTTCGTCAACTGCCATTTTTAAAAATGGCATTCAGGAAAAGTATAAAACAAAACAAATAAATGCTATCACAGAAATGGTTGATTTAATTGAATTAAAAAAAAAGACATGTCTAGATTCTGTAGTGGTCCTGGAGAAGTACAAATGGTGGCTACGGCAGTCTGTACAGAAGACTTTCATTATGCCAATCTGTCTTCCGCACAGCTGCCTAAATGATTTTCCCAAAGCGTAGATCTGACCATGTCGCCCCTGCTACTCAGTAAACTCCAGTGGCACCCTGTTACCTCTGGGATGAAATATAAACTCTTCTTTTTGGCAGTGAAAGCTTTTTTTACCAGCCTGGTCCAACTACCTTCCTAACCTTATTAATCTCTCTCCCCTTCCCCGAGCTCTTCCATCCAACTCTGCCAGCCTAGCTGTTGATCCGCAGGTATACTCATTCATCTCCTGTCTCTGGGCCTTTTCTTTTCCTTTCTCCATGCCTGGAATTTACTCTTTTCTCCTATGCCTCTGAGACTCCTAACTTGGAGAAAGAGAGAAACCCTATAACTTGTTGGAAAAAGGGGAATTGATTAGATTAATTTAGGGATGAATTTGACAGAACAAATAAATTGATTCCCTTTGTACATGTCCGGGACCTCTCACCATTTGACTTGGGGACCGTGGGCAGGTCAGCTTCTTTCTCTGAGTCCTTTTTTATTGTTGCTTTTGTGTTTTTCCTCCACAAAAAAATGACAGGGTTGGCCTATAGGCTATCTCAGCCCCCTTTTATCTTTGAGCGTTTCGTGATTCTAACAGGATTTCTCCGTTAGCCCCTTTAGTTTGCTTTATGGGGGAAATAAGTCCCATGGTGGTTTAAGGGAAAGAATATCCGTCACAAGGGAGGAAGCGGAGCCTTGGTGCTGTATCTTTATGTTACTGTACAGTAAGAAAGACTTAAGGAAAATGGGAATAGGGCACACACACCAAATAATAATCAAAAGAGTAAGTAGGGGACTAGCAAGTCAGCTCTGGTTTTTATATTTAGATGGTGGCTCTATTCAGAAAAGCTTGGCATTGCCGCTTTGTTTTCACTAGTATGGTTAATTCCCCAGTGAGGGAATTCTGTCTATCCATGCTTATCAGCACCTTCTCTGCAACTTAGAGATCTGTTTCCCAGTGAACTCAGTGCCAGGATAACAAAGCCAGTCTTCATCACTAACAGCAAACCAAGCTTCCTTAGGGCCAGACTTAAGGGCATCATTAAGAGTAACACCAAGCTAGACGTAGGACCAAGGTCTTGTTGACCCTAATTCTGGTATGTTCTTTAAGGCCAATTAAAATTATGACTATTTGTGTGTGTGTGTGTGTGTGTGTGCGTGTGTATGTCTATGTTTAAACGTAGTTAAAGCCAGCCACCGTGGAGGTGAATATCCTTGGTGGCTGTGAATAGTTGCAGTCTGTCCAATCTCTTGGACCCTGGCTGTATGCTTGGTTGCCCAAGACCTGTACTAGAGGGCTGCCATTTGTAATAAGGAAGAGAGTGTAAAGAAATGACGCCAATAAATTATTGTAACCTATCCAATTTCAATGAACATTCTTTGCTTGTGTGAGCATCGTTTGAACAGTTTGAAATGGCACTGGTGGGAACATCAAATTCAGAATCAGGAGCTCTGAATCCAAGGCCCAGTTCTTCAACTTTCTATTTGTGTGAGTTGCCCTCAGTGGGCCTCAGTTTCCCTTTTGGGAACGTGGAGGGTTGGACTCAAGGATCATTGAGCTGCCTTAGGTGTTTAGGTCCTGTGTTCTTATTGGCCTGGTAATTCCCTGTAAGGAAGATGCCTATTTTATCGATGAGAAATCAATTCACTGTCTTCAGTGAGTCAGTGTGAGGGCCAGGACTATAAACCCTAGGTGTGAAACACTTTATTCCAGAACAGTTGAGAAGGCTGGGAAGAGCTCTGCCCTCAGAGTCGGAGAGCCTACATCCAGATCTTGTTTTGGTCACTCTGACGACTCCCGCCCTGTACAATGGCTCTGCTGCCAGAGAACCTGATTTCAGATCCCACCTCTGATTCTTACTGCATCCATGTCACCTTGGCTAGGTACTTTTCCTTCCTGGGCCTCAGTTTCTTCACCTATAATTTGAGAAGGCAAAATTGATGACCTCTGAGGTCTAGAATTAGGATTCTCTGACCTTGCACAAGTGATGTCCTAAGTTTCTCCTCTTTAAAGTCTGTAGGTTGGATGCAATGACCACTGAGGTCCTTTCTAGCTCTGAATTTATAAACATTTTAATTAGTAATAGCCTATATAGTGCTTTAAGGTTTACAAAACACTTGCCATACACTAAGAGCTCTAAATTCAAAATCAGGAACTATTGAATCCAACTACTCTGAGAGTTAGCATCTGTTATCACCCCCATTTTAGAGATGAGGAAATAAAGGCCAATAAAGGTTCAGTACTAAAGGTTTGAAATGGCATTTGAACCTAGGTTTTCCTGATGCCAAATCCCACCCAGCTGCTTGTGAGATTACACAGGCCTGGTCCAAGCAGTGATCTGATTCTCTGTGTGGACGGTGAGTGAGATGCTTCCCAGTCCACTGAAGATCCAGCTGGGGCTTGTACAGAGAGAAAGCACAATGTCACGCTCCCCCTGAGTCAGCTGGAAGAGAGATCTTTTACTCATCTCAAGTCACTGGTTTCAAAAGCCAAAACATGGTGAAGATGCCTTTTGCTTCATGTAAAAATGTTTACTCATTTGAAATACAATGCCTCTTTAACAAAAGCACCCTGGTGACAAGTTGTTTAGATCTGAACAGCTAATAAACTGTCATGTCCTGTTCGCCTGCTCTGAAAAAAACCTAGCCTAGTTACCCAGTGTTTGGCACTATAAATCATTGTTAACAAACCGTAATTTGCTGAGCAGCCTAATGAATGATCTCCAATTTTCCCTCAGTAATTAGCTCCACTAACTATCCTGTGAGAGGGGACGGATGCATTCCATCCACCTCAGCTCTGCTCTCCATCCTCCTCCTGTCCAGTCTGCAGAAATGTGCCCCCCGCCCCCCAACAGAGATGCTTGCTGCTCATAAATTGTGAGGCAGACATGGCGGCCGTTTTCGAGTAGGAGCATTGCCAAGGGTGATGACTGTCTATTAGGGCTTATGAACTTTAATGGGAGAGCAGATTGGGGATGGAGTGGTGGAGCCAGATAATTGCAGGGTTTCCTGTCTAAAGGGGGCACGTGAGGTCGGGGTCTTTGGTTTCCAGGAGCCATTGAAAGTAGAGCCAGCCTTATAGCTGCTGACGACCCAGATGCAGGCAGGACTCATACTTTGCACATTCATTATGGCTCTGCTGAGCCAATTCCGAAGACCATTTGTTGACCAGCATAGAACTGTGAAATGGTCTGGAATTAGCAAGTCACGTGGCCCTAAGTCTCTTTGGAGTCCAGAGTCTCTTTGGTTTTTCCTGCAAGCTTGTCGAGCCTTACTGTTTGTTTTTGTGGGTTCTTTAAAATTTTTTTTCCTCTATCCCATTTAGTGTTTTCATCAGGGTCGAGAGGGCCATGTTTGTAACAGTATGACTGTTGCTAAGAGTGGACATATACCTAATCCTTCAGGTTCTGGTCCGTCGGCCACAGATGGAGAAATGGAAGGTGCTTCAGAGGCCTGTTCAGAGCACTTTGGATGCATTCTCTTCCTTGAGAGTCCCAGTACCCCTCTTAGTGAACTGCTGGTGTTATCTCCTTTGTGCAGAGAAGCAAAATGAGGATCAGGAAGTGAAATAATTGATGCGGGTTCACAAAGCTAGAAAGTGTTGGAGTGGGGAATCTTGGAATGTCTTTGCATCGATCTGCAGGCATTTATTAAGTGCCTACCGTATGCCATCAGACATTGAAATACATACACACACATCTATATACATCTCTCTCTCCCTCTCCCTCCCTCCCTCTCTTTCCCTCTCTCTCTCCATATATATATATATATTTGGCGGGGGGGGACAAGTGAGCAGAGGAACAACAAATACATAAACAAATATATACTGAATAATATAAAGTGAATAAGCACAAATAAATGCATTGTTCAATGCAAACTCATTGGGAGGAAAGGTTTTAGCATTTGGGGAGATCAGTAAAAACATTTGAGGCCCATTTTCTGCAAAGAGAGGTATTCTTTTCCACACTTATCTTCTGTGTGTGTGTGTGCGTGAATGAAAATCTTTTGTACCACCCAGAATCTCACCCCTCAACCTTTCTGATACTGCCCAGTTGAGAATATTTTTCCCATCCTGGTCCCATTACATATTGATCCAGTGACTTTTTGTCATATGTTTCTGCCATCTAGTGGCAAATGAGAACTTGAAGACTTTCCCCCCAGAGATTAGCCCAAAGTCCATGAGCTCCAGTGGAGGGATGTTGCATGTTTTTGCTTAGTACCTATAATCTCACCCTTGACAAAGTCCTTCAGCCTGTGCTGATTCCCATCTGGTTAGTTTTAGAGGATTTATCAGAACCCTTAATGCTTTAGTGACTTGGCCAGTCACATAGCCAAGAAGTAGCCTGCTCAGGACCTCGAACCCAGATTTTCCCGACTCCCGAGACTAGATTTTTGTCTGCTGCTCCTTGGATGTCTCTCAAGTCAAGAAGCTTATTTACAGTGTGTGTGTGTGTGTGTGTGTGTGTGTGTGTGTGTGTGTGTGTACACAGACATGGTTAACATAGACCTTTTCCAATAAACATCAAAGCTCCCTGTTAAGTACATTATAAAAAATGTTTTATTGACTGTTAACAAAGAGAAAGCATCCATCTTTTTTACTCTGCTAGAATGACGCTAACATAGACCATTATGCTTCACTGTTGTTGGGAGGTTTTTTAATGTTTTCATTTATATTATTTTGATCTCTGTTGAAACACTGAATTCGAGTCCCTCTCTTGACATGTAATGGTTGTTTGGGCAAGTGGATTAACCCTTGAGAGGCCCTAGGTAACTCTGAGATTGTAAGTAGCAGAGAATGTGCTGCTCTCAGTTTTTAGAGGGAGTTTCCTCACCTATAGCAAGAAAAGTACAGGCAGAGTTTTAAAAAGGAAATTGCAGTTCTCTTTTTGGCTCTTCTTTTTTCCCTTTGCTTCACCTCATATGGTTATTTCTCGTTTCTTATCTTTTTTCCCATCAGACATTCAGCCTTACAGTATGGATTGCTCCATTACCTTCATATGCCCTGGTGTAGCCTTCCCCAATCATTGAGCATACAGGCACACAGCTGAAAAGGGTCCTAACAGGTCAGCTGCCCATTCATACTCCCCGTGAGACAAATGAAGCCCAAGTATATTAAGTTCATTGTCCAAGGTCACATGAGTTTTTTGTTTCTCACATTTTTTCTGTTCATTTTAAAAACAAATGAAACCTTCGCTGTCAAAACCAATTTCCAGAAGCTTGCCTACATCGTTATAAGAAAGGAAACTTATTGTGAATTAAATATTTGTTAAACATAGCAATACTGTCCCTAAGGCAAGAATAACGCCTCTTTCTGTCACACCTTCAGTATTACCCGAATGCTTTCTTCACAAACATACTGTGAAAAAGGCACTGTGATTGTCCCCATTTGACATACGAGGATGCTCAGAGCTGTTTTGCTCATGCCCACACTGCCAGGAGGTATCACAGGCATTGGTTTGTCCTGGAGTGTCCCAAGGATAATGTCCTATACCGGTCTAACTGATTTGCTTTGATGTAGATGTGTTACGGGATACTAGTCCACTTGAGGTTTCCTTTGTACATTTTATAATATGTTGGGGTCACTTACCTAATCATTATGGGCAAAATGTTTATGATTATTCTCTGAAACTTGGACCTACCTTGGACCTACCTTGGACCTAAAGGCAAAGGATTAGATAGGCGGTGACCTAGGTTTCTTCTATTCTCTCTATGCCTCAAGACAGTCTGTAGGGCTAAAACTGAGGTTTCCTAAGTTCCCGGTTTCCCTCTTCATTTTTCTTTTGGAAAGAATAACTTGGGAATCTTTGTCAGTGAAACACATATGTGACTGCAGCTTACCTCTTTCCTAAGTATGCAGTGAGGATAGGAGAGTCCTAGGATCGTGGATTTCAGGTTGGAAGGTACCTTAGAATCTAGTAGAGACAACCAAAACATGAAGATGGTCCTCAGAAATGTGTGGCACTCCACCACAAGTCGAGGAAAATGCTGGAGCCCAAAGATCATTTTATTTGACTTTTGAAATCTTCTAAACAAAGGTAACTTTTGAAAATGCATCTAGATCAACATAATTATTGAAGTTTAGGAAAATTATTAGAATCTCACAAGTTAGTGTGGTTGTATGAAGATACCCATGATAATAATTATAGATGTCCCCATAGTATAATCATAAATATACTGATAGTACAGTCTTCATGAACTTCTAAAAATAACCCTAGTCTTCTACCACTAACCTGCACTGGCTGAGTGACCTTGGAGAAGTCGTTTCTTCCTCTACAGGGTGTGATTTCTTGTTCTGTAAAATGAGAATGTTCAACTAGATGATCTCTCAAATTCTCGCCCTGACATTCTATATTTTCAGGAAACCTTATTGTGTTCCACACCTGGGTACTCAGATTTCTCTGTCCTTTTCTTTATCTTTCTGCTGCATATATTAGCATTTCACTTGTTTCGTAACCTTAAACACTGTCTCCTTACTTATAATTCTGCTGTTAATCTAAAGTCTAGATGCTAGACCATGCCTCCCACTCCTTTACAGCACCATAAAGAACACTGATCTTTACTCCTGTAGCTGAATCCGCCTTATGGACATCTCTCCCCCTCTCCCCACTGGAGTGAAACCTTAAGAGTAGGAATTGTTTCTTTCTTTCTTTTTTTGGACTTATATTTCCAGCACTTACCACAATGCTTGGCAGATAGTAAGAACTTAAATATTTCATTCATTCATTCGTTTGACATTCATTACTATTCATTGACTTGAAAGCCCTTTTTCTGTCCTCTGTGCTCCATATATGGCCTTAGAAGACCAATGTGCCTTTGGTTTCTCTCTAATGTCACTGAGGTTTTTTATTGAACTTTTCAAGAATTATAGCCATTGTTTTTTTTATCATTGTCTAATACCTTAAAATAAAAATATATTTTTACAAATAAAGTTAAAAATGAAACACCTTGCATTTTCTTTCTTAATGTCCTCTTCCAAATATTATAAGGCTTCTCCATTTAGAAGATAGGTTGTGCTATCCTTTATAACAAAATTCTGGCTTGGGGCGGCCAGGTAGCACAGCGAGTAAGAGCACCGGCTCCAGTGTTGAGAAGACCTGGAGATCGAATCCCGGGCTCAGACACTTAGCACCCACCCAGAAACACCTGGCCGTGTAACCTTGAGCAAGTTACTTAACCCCAATTGCTTAGGGGCGGCCAGGTGGCTCAGCGAGTGAGAACACCGGCTCCAGTGTCGGGATGATATGGATCAAAATCCGGGCTTGGATACTCAGCACAACACCCAGAAATGACTGGCCGTGTAACCTTGAGCAAGTTACTTAACCCCGATTGCTTTAAAATAAATAAATAAATAAATTCTGTCCATCAAACCAGTTTCATTATAGGGTACATATAATAGATTTACATTGCACTATTTCTTTTACAGAATATTATTTTTCATCAGTCTCATCAGTTCTTTGGAAACACGTGTTATTTTTTTTCCTTTATTTCTCTTCCTTTTTTTTCTCCTCCCCTCGACTCCCATCCTCTATCATATGATACAAATTGGGACCATGAGTCTGAATAATAAAGGATTGCCTCACTGATTGCTAAACATATATTATAGTGCATTTAAACTCATTTCAGGTCATTGTGTTTCCAATTAGTCTGATTGCAGGCATTTAGGTTGCCATGCGTAAAGCCTTCTTCTTGGAGAGGTTCAGTTTTAGATCTGGAAAATTGAATGCTTGACACTATTCTGTGTATAGAGTGCATTCTTAATCTTCTGCAAAAGGAACTGGGCCTCTTGTCACTAGGAACAAACACCAGAGAAGAGACAGGGTCAGATTGGATTGGACTCTGCACAGCCATTCCAATGGCTGGCTTTCTATTAGTGGTTTTCTTGAATTTAAAAAAAAAAATGATTTCATCATAATGCCCAATCAAGTAGATCTGCTCCTCAGCTATCATTTATTCAGTAATTAATTCAAGAGTAAAGATCTCTTATGTGCCACGTGACAGGCCAAATGGAGCCCTTATCAGAGAGTTGATGTCCATTGTCAGAAAGACCTTGTGTTCAAGTTCTGCCTCTCTCAGGTCCTCAGGAGACTCTCTAAGACCTGAAGTTGCAGGCAGGTCCTGTGAACATTGCTGGAGGGTGGTTTTTTCATTTAGCATTTCCAATGTCAGTCAAAAAGCATCTTTCCCTCCCCTCACTTTAAAAAAATCACATATATGTGTGTGTGTGTATGTATGTATATATTTTATCTATGTTTATGTATACACACATATATGTATATATATATTTCCCAATTAAATGTAAAACAATTTTTAAAATCTTAAAAAAAAATTTGAGTCCCAAATTCTGTCCTCCTTCCATCCCCTGTCTCCTCCTTGAGAAGGCACATAATTTTATATAGATTATACATATGCAGTCATGCAAAACATATGTCCATATTGTCCAAAAAAACCTCAAGAAAAATAAAAGAACGTTAAAAAGTCTGCTTCAGTCTGCATTCAGACTCCATCTGTTCTTTTTCTGGAGGTGGGCAGCATTTTTCATCATGAGTCCTTTGGAATTGTCTTGGATCATTGTATGGCTGAGAAGAGCTAACTCATTCACAGTTGATCAACAGGCATCTTTTTTTTTTCCTTTAAATTATCTTCTCTATCCTGGGCGCCATGTTGGATGTTGGAGGTACAACTGTAAAGATTCAGTCTCTGCTGGCAGTGAGATCACAGGTCAGGTTAAAAAAAATTAGATGCAGATCTAAAGATAAGGAAGCACAGAATGAAGGGGGATGGGGTATCAGGAGAAAAAAGGGAAAGAACGGAGCTGTAGCTCAGAGAGCTTATACTCTTGAATGCAGTATTCATCCATGAATGGTGAAAATATCAGAACCTGTCATGAAGAGAGGGCCCAAGTTTAAATCTTGATTCTACCCCTTGGGGACCTGTGTGATCTTGGGTGAGTCTTTTCCTCTTTGTGGTCTTCCCTTTCTTCCACTGTAAAATGAGACAATTGTACTAAATGACCTGTAAGACCCATTCCAGATCGAAATATAAAATAAATGTCAGCTGTTATTATTAGTGATCGTTCATCTTATGCTTAAATACTTCCATTGTTAAGGATCTCACTTCTTGCCGTAGTTACCCATTCCATATTTGTTTCTTTTTTTTCAAAGCCAGAAAGCTCTCGATTCACTAGGCTAGTCTAATGCAGGCTAAGAGAAACCCCTCTTCCCATTTTATCTATAAAGTGAAGAGATAAAGACCATTCCTTCCCATCAGTGAAGGTAGCCCTGAATACCACAGGAGAAAAGATAAAAAAAAATTACCTGTCCAGAGGTGAGTAGACCAACCTAGTCTCATAATCTACTCTGCAAATGTAGTCAAGTATCACTCATTCCTAGCTGTGTGATCCTGAGTAAGTGACTTAACCTCTCTGACCTTCTGTTTCCTCATCTGGAAAATGAGGTGCTTGGACGCAATGGCCTGGAATATCCCTTCTAGCTGAGAGTCCCATTGGATCATTGTATTGCTGAGAATAGCTAACTCATTCACAGTTGATCAACAAGCATCTTTTTTTCCTTTATATTATCTTTGGGTACATTGGGTACTCAAATGTACCAGAAAATACAGTATGAATTATCCTGGCCTGTATTTATATATATATATATATATACACACACACACACACACACACATATACACATATATACATATATATTTAAATACAGGCCAGGATAATTTATATGTATATGTATATATATATATATATATATATAAAACATGTCTACGCTTTTGCCTATCTGCAGAACACATCCTGTTCATTCCCACTCTGGTTTAGTGGAGGTCCTTAGGAAAGCTATTTCAGTGGATAAATAAGACTCATTATAATTAGCATATCAATTGTTTGTGAAAGGGTGCTTCTAAAAAGCTGGAGGGTGCTCAAAAACCATTTATTCTCCTAAATAGTTAAGGCAATCTTAGAGAGGCATTAATACTAGTTGTACTGTCTTTGAACAGATCCTTTGGAAGCCCAAGTAATTTTCAGGCAAGCCTCATTTTGTAGGGTTGTCATCACTCTAAGGTTGGAGAGGGGACCTGTTTCTGTAGTTAGCTTCCCAGCTGTCCCGAAAGATGGCCTTAATAACCCAACCCAGTGTCAGTCACTCTACTAGCTGTATTCACTAACCGCACTGACCAAAAGCTGAGAATAACTGCCCCAGCAGCAAGCCACAAGGCTGGAGAACCACTGTACCCTCTCCCTCGTGCCAACCTGTTTTCTTCCTCCCCTGAAAGAAGCCCTATACCCTCAAGGAGCTTACAGTTGAATGAGGGAGACATCATGTAAACGATTATGTGCTGTCTGTCTGTCTGTCTATCTATCTATCATCTATCTATATATGTCTATGTATAAAATGTTATGTAGAGAGATATCTTAGTTATTACATACACACGCACACGCACACATAGAGGTGGACCTGGCCAGGCTTTGAAGGAGTATAAGGACCTCCCTTCTCTGATCGGATAAACAGAGGTCAGGTCGAGGTTGATGGCTAAAAGATTGGAGGAATGGAAAAAGAAACTTTACCGGAGAGTTTTGATCTCAGTCTTCTCCATGAAGCTGAAGGAGGAGACTTGGTCACTTAGGCAGGAGGATGGGCTCTGGGGGCAGGAAATCAAGGAAAAGACAAGGAGTGGATTTACCCTGAATGCTGTAAGGGAAACTCATGGCATTTCAGGAAGCTCAGGTTTGATTTTCCATTGAATTGAGAAACCTTGTTAGGGGTACCTGAGCTATCCATGTTTCATGACAGATTATTTTAGCAGGAAATAGTTTATTTTCTGTATCATCTTATGATGAAGAAGACACTTTGTGACCAATAACTATTATTCATCATGGATCCTTTGACTTCTTTTCTTTTTCATATTTCATATTTCTTTTTCTTTTTCTCCCTCCCTTCCCTCCTTCCTTCCCTCCCTCTTTCCTTCCTTCCTCCATCCCTCCTTCCCTTCTTTCCTCCTTCCTTCCTTCCTTCCATATTGTCTACCTCCTTTCAGAATTCTACCATCCTCTCCTTGTGTGAACTTGGTGGAGCACAGTTGGCAGAAAGGGAAAATATTGTCTTTCCTTTTCTCTACTCCACCAGCCAACATGTCCGTTTTGCTGAGGTGCTTTCAGATGTGAGATGCCAGTAGGTACCTCACAAGGGTTTTGTTTGCATCGCCCAGGATGATGATGGCCCCTACTCTTGTACATCTTGTTCTTCTCAACGTGTGATACTCTCTCTGGGCACCGTCCTAGAAACAGCTTCTCTGCTGCTTCCCATTCCCTTCCTGCCTCCTGCTTTGGAAGTAGGCCACCCCCCTCCTGTAGCCCCCAGCAAGTCCACACATGCATTGACCTGCTTCCAACAGAGGCTGTGTTGCCTCCGCCATGGGTGGTTGGAGAGCTTTCTCCATCTCATGGCCCTTTGTCAGACCCACAGAGTCCCATGATTGGACCTTAGGAAGCAAACACCTCCTGTTTTGCAGAATTAAGGGGGGGGGGGGGGTGAGAATTGCATATAAAAGAGCCCAATCCTCTTTTTGCTGCCTTTTATGTTAGAGCTCAAAATTGCTGTCTGATAAAATGTAGGACACCAGATTGAATTACTTCATTGAGCCACTGCTGTCCTCTGTTAATGGTAATTGCACGGATATAGCGGTCTTTCTCGGCAACATCTCAGATATTTACCTCCTACTGTTTTTCAATTCAAACCTTTGATGAAAATATTCCCAGTACTTCTTTAAAGCAGACGTCCAACTGTCTTTCTTGACAAAAGCAAGGTCTCTAAATCAGATCCTGACAATCTGTGACACAGCGGTCTATCCAAATCACCCTTTACCTATGTCCCCATGTCATTTCCTGAAGAAAAAAGTGTCCATCAAAGAAACATTTCTGAAGGCTTTGGGGGCTTGGAGGTAGTGCAGAGGGGCCATGAAGAAAAGAAATATTTCCAGTCTTGGGTTGAGGATAAGGGATTCACAAAGGGCTTGAACTGGACACACACACACACATGTGCATGCACACACACAGCTGCCAATAAATATTGTGAGAATTCTTTATCTTAACGGAGATTATTTTGAGGTTATTACTGTTTCCAACCTATTGGGAAGAGTGAAATGTGGTTCTGAAAGCTGTTACTTTCCAGGTGATGGAGACATTAACAATAAAGAACAGCTAATGGTTTTTCCTTTTTAACTATATCCAAGGGTTGACTTAAATTCAGGTATACTTGAGAGTTTATTCCCCTATCACTGGCTCTTCTCTATTTTGGTTCCTTACCCCTTCTCCTAAAGAAAGGAGAATCTTTTAGCACCAGCCAGAATCCCTGGAAATATTGGTCTGGGTATGCTCCAAGATCAATTTTTCCTTTGACTTACTTTCTGTGGATGAGTTGCAGGGTTGAGCACTTGGAAATACTCCATTGCTTGAAGAATAGAAAGTGAAGATGGGCTTCTGTAGGCAGTGGTCACTGTGACTGGCTACAGCAGGACGATGTTCCTTTCCAGCAACAATCCCTCCATTATCTCTGTGTGCTCCACACAGTTGGAAGTTCCTTCTCCACCTTTGTTTTTTTTCTAATTGGGGAGCTACCTTGGGTAATCACTTTTTTGGAATCAAATCACAGCATCAGATGCTTGTCTGGTTCGTTAGCATTTAAAGCTGTGGGGAGCCAGAGACATTGCCAAGCCATCCGAGCTCCTCTGGAGATGAGCCACCACCTCTGCCCACCCACTTGCCCACCTTCAGAGTGCTGGTGCCCAAGCAGCAAGCCACAGGGCTAGAGAACCACCGTACCCTCTCCTCGCGCCAGCCTGTTTCCTTCCTCCCCTGATAGCAGCCATGTTGCAGAGTGTGTCCAGTGAAGATACTGGAACTTTCCCCAGTCACGCAGGTGGTGACTTTGAAAGGAAGGTCTTCCACTCCTGTGGTTTCATCAAAGCCTTTGTCTGGCACCAAGGAAAAGAAAAACAAGTGATACCTTGGACAAGCATTAAAAAAGCAAGGGAGCAAGATTTTAAGAGATTGAATGCCTCCCTTACATTTTTGGCATCAAGCTTTTTGAACTGCCAAGGAAAGCAAGACGTCAGAGAAAGGAAAGATGAGAGATTGCAGTGGGTGGGGGGTGGTCGAAGAGAGAAGCAGAGACAGAATAATTACCTGTAGAGTATCATAGAGTATTGTTACAAGTGAGCACCGTGGGCTTTGAAATACTGACTCTTGGCACTGTCCATTTTCTCAAAACATATGTATGAGGGGCGGCCAGGTAGCACAGCGAGTGAGAGCACCGGCTCCAGTGTCAGGATGACCTGGGGATCGAATCCCGGGCTCGGACACTCAGCACCACACCCAGAAACACCTGGCCGTGTAACCTTGAGCAAGTTACTTAACCCCAATTGCTTAGGGGTGGCCAGGTGGCTCAGCGAGTTAGAGCACCGGCTCCAGTGTCAGGATGACCTGGGGATCGAATCCCGGGCTCAGACACTTAGCACCACACCCAGAAACACCTGGCCGTGTAACCTTGAGCAAGTTACTTAACCCCGATTGCTTAAAAAAAAAAAAAACATATTATGAAAGAGTATGTACAGGCACTTTTGGAACAATCTTTTAGTGCTTTAATAAGTCTCCTAGTGGTGAGGATTTTGTCCAAACTAAGAGATGCCAGTTTCTAAGAGCCAACTGTCTTGATCCCTCTCTGGCCATGGATGGCCATCTGCCCTGTGTTCCCATGATCTACCCTCCTGTCTAGTTGCAGTAATCCCAGTGAGAAATCAAGGGTTAGAAAGAGGTTCTAGGGAGAGGAAAATGACTAATTAATTCACCAGGAGGGGAAAGAATGAATGAGCAAACCTAGGTTAGAATCTGTGGATTAAATTCTGAGTTTCAGGCCTGCATTGGGGTGAAGTGACACAGGAATTGAGAAGGATTCTTGTACCACTCCCTTTGGATTGTCTTGTTCATTTCCTCTGGGTGTCCTTGGGCCTATGTCCTCATCTATAAAATAAGGTTCTTGGACTAGATGACTTATGTTCTAGATCTATGGGCATGTGCTCTCTCATACCTGACCCTTTCTCTGTACTCCACATTGGCTTTCCAGACTCACCACTTTCTTCATGCTCTTTTTGGTGTGGCCAAATAGGACTTCTTAATGTCCATCTGTATAGCTGTGCACAAGCAGCTTTCCAGAGGACGGCTGCTGTGATCAGCTTTTAGGGTTCTGATTATATAGTATGGTGAACTCTCTATTCAGTAACAAATCAGAGTAAAACATTCACAGAAAATCAAGGTACGGCATTCACCATGTCACAACTCAACAACTTATCACTAAAATGGCCACATAGTTTCACCAAAGGGGTCACATAATTTTAAACAAAGTGCATTCATTTAGTCCATCACAAAATCCTTAATTCAGTCACAAAAACACAAGTCAAAGTTCTCCACCCCTAGGTCACAGTAAATCATAATCTTCTCAGTCAGTTCACAGTATCCAAGTAAAATCTTCTTTCAGCTTGACTCGAGGCTGGCTCTCAGCTTCCATGGTCCCAGTTCCAACTGTCACCTGGGTTCAAGGGCAGGCAGCTCCCAGTTCCTTGACCAGCTCCTTGTCCAGTTCTTCATCCAGTTCCTGTTCCATATTGAAGTTCACAGTGTCCAGTCCACCTCAAGTCCTTCACAGTTCCTGTTTCTGGGAAGACAAAGCTTTACAGAGCCACAATAATATTCATGCACATTGCCAGCACCATCATCAATTCACTATCTACCCATGAAATCAACTCAGACCCACAAACAAGGTCTGAGAACTCAACACAAATCATCAACATAGAAATCAACACAGACCCACAAACAAGGTCTAAGAGGTCAGCACAAATCATCAGTAAAGTCCCAGGACGTCCAAAACCTTCCTCCAGGACTTCTGTAAACGGACAACCAGAAAATCCTCTTTCAGGGCTTCCAGTGGGGTCCCAGGGCTTCTGTAAAAGTATCACAAACACAGACAGAGCAGACAAGCAGAGGGCCGAGATAGCACAAGAGTTTTCTCCTTGACTCTGCCACCACAGGAGTCCTTTTCTCACTTCTTCTCAATTTTCAGGTCAGTCTTCAGTCCAGCAGCAGCTGCCCTGCCTCTGCGATGCTTACCTCAGGAAATTCTGTCTGTCCTGCATGTGTTCTTCCTTATATATGGAATAGCTCCTCCCCTTCCTGTTTCAGGAGTTCATCAGTTCTAGGGCTCACACATTGTGGGGTTCACACATTCTGTTTCTTAACAGACTTGATACAAGGCTCAAAAGAAACTTGAACTGAAACAAGGTGTTAATTCAATAGCTGAAACAGTGTGAACTACTTCTGTGCTTGCCCTTACACTGTCACAGGCTCCATCTCTTTGTCAAGGCTGTCTGCCATTACTAAAAATCATTCCTTACTCATGTCTGCCCAACTCTGAGCTTCTTTCCAAACTTAAAACAAGCAACACCTCCAGCCAGAGACCTTTGTGATTCCACCCATTGCTTCCAAAACATTTCCCCCATCCCCCATGCCTCCCAAATTACCTTAATAGAGAATGCATGTATTTTGTATGTGCTTATATACATTTATGTTAGATCTCATGATAGAATGGAATTTCATCGAAGGCAGGGAGTAATTTCACTTTACTTGTTTCATTTTTACTTTCGTCTCCCTAGTGCCTGGCACCAAGTAGCCATTGGATAATGGTATTTTGAATGATTAAGATGGTAGGGATCAGGATGGCATTATGGAGGTCCATCTAGGGCACCCCCAATGTCTTTACTGAAGTTTAATATGGACTTTGTAGGGACTGCCCAGTCTTCTGCTCTGACTATTCTTGACTCTAGTCAACCTGATTCCCAGCCTACCAGCTTTTCTTTAAGGTAGGGGGAGGTTCATAGATTTGCTTTGTTTTTTAAACATCTATATATGCATATTTGCACACACATATGTGCACACATATGCATTTATATGTGAATATATGCTTATATACACACATTGTATATAATACATGTATATGTATTTAGGTGAATATAATAGAACAATATAATACAATATAATATGATATATACTATAATGCAATACAACATAATATGATATGATATAATATAATTATAATTTACATTGATTGAAATGATTATAATGAAAAACTGATATAATTTCTCTTGTCCACTTTTCGTTTTTCATTATTATATTATACTATGTTATGTTATAATATAATATAATGTTATGTTATGTTATGTTATATTATATTATATTATATTAATGGTATCTGGTACTTGTCATGTCTCAGTGTCTTTCTGTAGCTGTATCATTGAGGCACCACTTAGTATCTGAATGATGGGTGATTCATAGTGAATTCCTGGGTTACCGGACTCCTCACTTAAACTCCTACCATATGCTTTCCATGGGTTTGACCTTGAGGATACACCTTTCCCTCTAGGTCTCTTTGTTTCCAAGATGCCTTATTTTATTTGAGGACTGAATATTCCATGATGAAAGGCAATGTGTAAATAACAAAGATGTCTGAGTTCTGTTCCCTTTATTGCTGTTAATAAGGCCAGGTTACCTATTTCTTATGCGATAAAAGCCTTTAAAAATGCTTTGGATAAATAGCTTTCTTTTTTATTTATTGCTCTCCTCAGCTGTGATTACTTTTGCAGCAGCATCAACCTGCATCCTATTTTAATCAGTTTCTCCTAGATGCTTTCGTGATTTACGTCCTGCAGATGGTTCGAGGCTCCATAAGAATCCTCCTTAGGAAATGCTGCTTTCTTTAAGGCGAATTCCAGGCACCCGCCATTAGGTGACGATGATATGCCCTCATTGGGAGCAGGCGATGCTATCTTGTCCTGCAGAACGCCCCCACATGTGTTTGGAGAAGTGATTACCCACCGTCTGCTCCCCGACATTGCTGACTTGCCAGAGCCAAACATGGGTGTCAGGAGATGTTGGTGAGACCTTTGTGCAAAGCAGAGTGTGAAGCACATGTGGTTAGACTTAGATGAATCTGGACGTCAATCAAACTGCTACAGAACGGTATCAAGGGGAATTGGGGAGACTTTTACATTTCAGGATAAAGAGATGTTTTGCCTGGGCCAGAGGATGAATAAATTTTAAAGAAAACTTAAAAATTTAGGAGCTTAAAAAATACATACATTCAGACAAACAGAAAGACATACAGTCCTATATGAGGAGTCTTTAAACAGAGTTGTTTGGGAAAAAGTGCTCTTTCTGGTAGATAGTGGGGTACAAAAAGGAAACCTTTGGAGGAATGAGGACTTTCTCATTCAGCATTTTGTTGTTTGGTCATTTCAGTCGTGTTTGACTCTTCATGACCCCATTTGGGATTTTCTTGGTTTACCATTCCTTCTCCAGCTAATTTGACAGATAAGGAAACTGAGGTAAACAGGGTGAAGTGACTTGTCCAGGGTCACACAGCTATTAAATGCCTGAGGTTAGATTTGGATTTGGGAAAATGAATCTTCCTGATTATAGGCTACTGCACCACCTAACTGCCCTTCATTCAATGCACTCACACATATATACATGTATATATATGTATGCATAGGTTGTATGCATGTATATAAGATGTATATTGCTCAGGTGTATATATGTATATGTTTACGTATTGTACACGTGTGTGCATATATATACAATGTAGCTATATATTACAGTGTACATCCATGCATACTACATATATTTTTATAAACACATATATGATCACTAAGACTTGAGTTTATAAGTACATATGCATGTACAAATATACATACATACATATACACATACAAACAGACATGCACATTCTGGGAATTTTGATAATGCAGGTGGAGCTAGACAGGCTGGTTTATTTATTTTTTTGTATTATTTGTTACATTTGCAGCTGGGAACTTCAAAAATCCAGTTTCATTTTGTCACCAAATCATTAGCTCTGATATCTAATGCCAGATGGTAGTAGACTTATTAAGGTCCTGATGTATCTGACAAAAATAATTTCTAGCTTTGTGGATGATTGTCTGTTATCAGTGCTAATGGAGTTGAGAATTGGCACAGATCATTTGAAAGAAAAGGTATTTCAAAAATCTCCTCTATTTGCTTCAAAATACATCATGATATTTTCAGCTGTTCTGTCTTCCTAATTTTATTGTTTTCTTAGATTAAAATGAGCACCTAGAATATAGTAGGTGCTGAATAATTTTTTGTTGATTTGAATTGAATTAATGGAATGGGAGAGGGTGGGGTGGAGAATATAGAGCTCCCTGGAACATGATTCAGTTTTTATTGCAGAGCCTTCTTTGTACCTTCAGGAGAGTGCCTTCTCTTAACTTGGCCTCAAGTTAACTACTCATCCTCATCCAAACAAGACATTTTGCAACTATAAAAATGGCTGAGGTCTAAATGAAGGGTCTAGGCTATAAGACCTATGAGGTCCCTTCAGCCTCTCAGTCAATAGTATTCCTACATGATCTGATATTGGAAAGCCAGTCTGGGAATAAAGTTTTGCCCAGGACTACCCACAAATTGCTCAGTCTATTTTGAAAATTTATTATTCATGTGCCATTGGCTATTTAAGCTGACTAGTAGTTTAAAAATTAACACATGAATACAGTAAAATTAATCTTGGTATTACTTTTTAAAATTATCTTTATTTGTTTTGTCTATTTTGGTTAAGGTCTTTGAACTCATTGGAAAGTTGGGTTTGAAGTCAGAAGACCTAAACTGAAATCCTACTGTTGATCCGAATAGTTGTATGACCTTGGGCAAATCATTTAACCTTGTTGGACTTCAGTTTCCTCATTGGAAAAATAAAAGGAGTGAATTTGTTTCCCTTTAACATCTGAGATCTAGGTCATGATCCAAATGTTAGGATCTCTAGATGGAGCTTTTTATTGGAATAAATTAGTGAGTAAGCTCTGCTTCTCTCACATTACAAATTTTTAAAAAATCTCATTGACCCAAGGCCTTGTCGGCTCTTGGCCTCCTCATGGCACCTTTGGAATAAATGAGAACCTTTAGATAATGGAGCCCCAGAGCATTGGCTCATTGATTTATACTGTAAAAGATTTTAGAGGTCACCGAGTCACATTTCCTCATTCAAAAGAGCAGGAAAGTGAGACCTACAGAGTTTGTTACTTTCCCAGAGTCACAAAGATGTTGCAGTACTGGTGTTTTAACCTGGGGCCTCTGTCTGCCAATCCCTACCTATCCTCTACAGCACATAGACCACATCATAATGGTTAGAGGGACAGTTTGTGAGCCAGCCTATATAACTCAAACTGATTCCCAGCTAATTCTGAATCAGCCATAGTATGGTTCTAGAAATAATTCTTTCTCTTCCTATTTCTACCCTCTTTCCACTTTTCTCCCAAATTCACCATCCTGCATTCGACTGTGCTGCTTGGGGCTAACAGTGGTAGGAGCAGAGTTTCTGCTCAGTGCTACTGAGACATTTGCAAAGGTCCTTGATCTGTGTTCGACGCTGCTGCATTTAAGAAGACATAAAACTGTGTTTATTCCCCCTAAACTAATCATGCCTGTTGTAATATTTCGAAAGAAACGGCATTTTTCCCCCCAGATTCTTCCTTGACAGAGCTGTGATTTGTAATAATCTTGTCATGCCAAGCTCAAAATAATGCTAAATGAAGACATTTGTTGAAGGGAATGATTGTAAATTACATGCAAATTCAAACTCTGCTGGAATTAATCAATACTGGAACAGATCTCGTGCATTCCTGATATAATCCAATCCCATGGAGTCCACATTTCCATGGGAATTAGGCATTTATTTTGATTTAAACCTTTCTTCTCCTTCCTTGAAAACAAAATTCTGGTTTTGGAGTCTTTAAACAGAGTTCTTTGGGGAACAGTATTACTACTGGGGGGTAATGGAAAAGGAAAAAAAAGTCTTTGGAAGAATGTAGGCTTTCTAGTTTACGGTGCTTTGTTCAATGTGTCTCTGTGAGCCTTTCTCTTCCTCTCTGTCTCTCTTTGTCTTTGTCTGTCTCTGTTTCTTTCTAGTTTACAAAAAGTTTGAGTAATGTTTTTTTTAATTGAAAGATTGCCTTTCATCCACTGATAAACTCTAAATTTAACTTTCTCCTTGGATGGTTTTTCTAGTAGAACCTTTAACCATCTCCATTGTCTTTCCTGGACTAGTGTTTCTTCCTCACTACCTTGAAGTCCCATTCTCAGGTAAGCAGATCATTACCTCTCCAGTTCTCCTGCCTC
>NW_027185798.1:12301729-12309229 GCF_028583685.1 Petaurus breviceps papuanus
TGGCCCATTACCTGCCCCCACTTTTTGCAAAGCTATTAACTTGAAACATGCAAATGGAAGAGCCTGTCATCAATAATACCCTGTGTTTTAGATGGTCCAAGTGATCAGTGTCATATCTGTAACTAATATGTCAACTATATGAAACCTGCCAATGAATCATGGGCCTTCTTCAGATCTGCCGTCTTTGTGTGCACCCTATGGACGTTTCAGCAGTAGTGATATGTCATCCAATGAATTTTATTCCAGGGTGGGTGGGTTGGAAGGGGCAATCATATACCGTACACATTTCCCCATTGGAAGGTAATCAATCCCATTGCAATCCTAGGCAACATGATGTAGTGAGACAGGCAGTAGAGAGAGTTCTTGACGTAGTGTCTGAAGACTGCTGGGTGCTTATTAGAGTTAAGTCTAGGAAAGAGATCACGAATCTGCTCAAGACATACGTCTTGCCTTGGTCACTTACCGGCTGGGTGGCCCTCTTGGAGCTGATTGCCTTTCTGAGCATCTGCTTCCTTATTTGGAAAATGGGGACAATAATGCCTTCAGCGTATGTTTCCCAAGGTTGTTTTCAAGGTCAGATGAAATAATAGCAGTAAAATGTTTTACTCTTTTACGTATTAGGAACTTCTTCATATAAATCTCAACTATTATTCCCATTACCCTCCCCCAGCTGCTAGCGCTTCCCCCTCCAGATATCTTGTATTTATTTTTTATATGTTTTACAAATGAATTTTTCTTTCAGGTGAGTGTTGACATTGTTCACCATCTTTCTATGCTCGTGAGACAGCATGAGGAAATGCAGCAGTTTTCATAGTGTGGTCTGTAGATCTTTGGGAGTCCCTGAGACCCTTTC
Source organism: Petaurus breviceps papuanus (assembly GCF_028583685.1). Taxonomy (NCBI): domain Eukaryota; kingdom Metazoa; phylum Chordata; class Mammalia; order Diprotodontia; family Petauridae; genus Petaurus; species Petaurus breviceps. The sequence goes on from NW_027185798.1 coordinate 12,302,583, forward strand.
AGAAGGTCTGTCTGGTCAACATTTTATTCATAATAATGCTAAAAGCAGTACTTCCTAATTGCCCATAGATCTTATATGAAAGGATGTAATACAAAGATGGCAGGTCTGAAGAAGACCCATGATTCATTGGTAAATTTCTTGTTAGCTATCTTGACAGTTGCAGGTATGATGCTGATTTATAATAATGGTAAAAATCAATAGGGGGAACCCTATTACAAAAATTCTTGGGGGAGGGAAATTCCTCAATCTTTAAGAGTATAAATGTTTCTTGAGATTTAAAGAAATTGAGAACTGCTGGTGAAATGAGATAGCTTCAAAGCCAGAACACCTAGATCCAAGTCCAGTCTCTGATTTATACTGCTTGTGTGACCTAGGCATGCCGGCCCATTGACCTCTCAGGGCTCTTGATGACTCTTAAGGATCATAGGTGGAGGAGTTGTGATTTCAGAGAGAATTTGCTCATTTGGAAGTTTCCTCTTTCACAGGTCAGGTCCCTAACCCTCTCTCTGTTTGACAGGTTGTCTTCTGTTTATTGTGAAGTCACAGGTTCAGTCCTTGACCCTCTCTCTACTTGGCAAGTTAAAACCTTGCATTGACTGTTCAGGGTCCCTTCTGGGCTCTTTCTGCCTTATTAATAGCACATAATTTACCCTGATTAAAATGATTATAATGAGTGCTGATATAATTTCTCTTGCCCACTTCTCATTTTTCATTATTAATGAATTATTTACCTAGTTCAAGACTGAGATTTTTTTCCCCTATTGGGTGTCATAAATTTTTCTTGTTTCAAATTTTCTATCTTTCTACTCATTTCGATCTTTTCTCTGATAATATGTGTGTTTTTATGCTATATTTCTGTGATTTATAAATCACTTCCACATAAGTAATGGATCATTTCTTGTATATTAAAAAAGAACAGATTTCATTTGTGAGGTTATTCAGTGTTCGGCATGTCCAGTGCCTGAGAATTCTTTTCGGTAAGGAACTACTAGTGATTTAAAAGAAGAATAAATATGGAGGCCACACATTTTGGACATCTCTCATGCCTTATTCCTAGCCCATGTATGGGATCCATTATATTTCTCATCATCATAACCTTTGACATAGACAACCAATCAATAGATAGATTATAGATAGATGGATAAATAGATAGATAGACAGAGACATACAGAATCCCTCCTGCCCTTTCTGCTGATGATGTACTGAAGATGAATTCTGTGAGAATTAGCTTCCATCCCATCACATTTATTCAGTTACAAAAATGCATTTGCTTTATCCAAACGTACAATAGTCCACAGAACATTAAATGTGAAAGAATGATGGAATAGTGACTTGTCCTTGAACTGATTGTGCCTAAACTCGTGGAATAAAACACGAGAATAATATCAATAATAATTAGAAGACTCTCAACAAGAAGCCGTTTATATTCTGCTTTCCAAACATGATTTAATTTGAAACAGCAGCCCCGTAAAGTGGATACCGTGGATATTGTTATCTGTGTTTTACAGGCTAGAAATTGAAACTCAGAGCAATGAATTGATTTGTTCACAATTAGTAAATGTCTGAAGCGATATTTGAACCAATCTCTTTCCTTACTCTGAGTCCATCACTCTAGAAACTTCATCCTATGTTGGATCCACTCCAAACCATCATGGCAGAACTTTTCTCCATCAGCCCAGTTCACATTAGAGAAACTAGCTGACTTTGAATGTAAAAGAAAACAATTAGTTGAAGATTTCCTTTTCAAGTCCTCAAGATTTTTTTTTTCCTTCCTCTTTTAGCACTCATAAGCCATAGTACTCCGAAACTTGCTGCTCCCGGTGAGATACCCAAGATCTTTTTTTCTGGGATGGGCCCTTTGTGGCTGGAGATTAAGTCTTATTCTTAATCATTTATCTAAAGCCTACGGCATTAGTGTATGGGGCCATTTCCTTGCATCAACAGATTTGTACAAGTTCAGCGAGATCTCTGGTGTGTTAATTGTTTCAGTGATGGAAACATTCTCCAGAAGGGGATGAGACACATTTTATTTCAAGCAATTGCTGATAATCTGGCCCTAACTTGTATTTTCTACTTGAAAATTATTCCTTAATCAACTTCAGCTTTTCTGAATTGCCTTAGTTTCTGTTAACACTGTCTTAATTATGACGGGTTGGACTGAGATCTTGTGCTTTCCAAAGGAAATCTGGTTATCATTTGGAGAAAATGGCATCTTTGTCTCCGTTAATGTTAGAGATGGTACTTTTTCATGATTGGCTTCAATTACATTTTTATAGGTCCCATAAAAAGCAAGCAATTGTGTGAAGATTAGGAAGTGAGGCTATGTACACTGGTGTCATTCACAGCTCTCGGTTGTGATGCCTATTTATAAGGCAGCTCAGCCTTGGCTGCCCTCATTCGGAATGGGTGATGATTTCTCTCCTACCCAAATACACTGTTTGTTTCATATGCATATTATCCTGTACTCCAAATCTTGATCATTTATAGATTATCACAAAAGGTTAAATTGTGGTTGGTGTGTAGGCTTTGTATGTTCCACAGCTTCTCTGTGGTTCTGTGGACTTTTAGTCTAGCAAAGATGGTGGAGGAATGGCCAGGAAATCAAGTCTAGGGAAATCATCCACGGTTCTGTAGAATGAAAGAAGGAAGGAACTTTACAAGTCATCTTTTCCAACCCCTTCTTTTTGCATATGAGGACATTGAGTTTCAGAGAGGTTAAAGTTACCCAAGGTTTACAGGTCATAAGTTATAGAGCCAAGATTCAAATCCATGTCTTCTGATTCTATACTTGGTTCTCTGTCTACTATAAACATGTAGAAATCTGCATCATGGAAATCAGAGGATCAGCCAGAGAAACACTAGTGATAAAGTCCATAGAAATATAATTTCTGGCAATTGTTCTGTCTACCCTGGAGGAATAGCACACTGATCTTCAAATATAACAGAATTAGTTGAAAGGTAATGATGTATTCAAGAACTGCTTTTATCTAAGTTCTAGTCATAGGAACAGAGATTTAGAGTTGAGAGCAGCCTTGGAGGCCATCTAGTTAAATCCTCATTTTACATTTCAGGAAACTGAGACCTAAGATGTAGAGACTTGATCCAAGGTCACAGAAGTAGTATACTAGAAGTAAGGTTTGAATTCAGGTCCTATGACCTCATAACCAGTGTACCCTGCTAAGTTCTTCTTCAACTAGAACTGAAAGTGAGATAACCATTAGAAGAGGAAGGGGAAGAAAATAAGAAGGGGAAGAGGGAAGAGAAATGACAGAGGAAGAAAGGGAGAAAGAGAAAGGAACAGGAAAAAAGGGAAGGGGAAGGAAAAAGAAGAGAAAAAGGATTAGGGAAAAGAGAAGGAAGATGAGGAAAATGAGAAGAAAGGAGATAAAAGAGGAGGAGACAGTAGAAAATGGTAAGGTGTTGAAGCAGAAATAGGAAGAGGAGAAACAGGAGGAAGAGAAAGAAAAGGAGAAGGAAGATAAGGAAGTAATAGAAAAGAAGAGGAAGGAAAAGAGGAAGAAAAAGGAAGTAGGATAAGTCATGGTACAAAAATATTCAAACTGCTTGAAATGAAAAGACAAAGATATTACACAGTCACCTGGAAGCAGGATCATGTTCACATCTTCCCTGTCAGCCTCTCTGACGCTGGTGTTATACTCAGGATGCTTCCCAAGAGCCCACAGAGGACAGCCACACAGCCTAATACTCCCACCTGTATACTAGCCCCCCAAACATTCTGTGAAAAAGAGTAAGAACAGGGCAGTGACTTTTCTGAGGCCTATTTCTGTTTTAGTCCTATAAAATAAAAAAGAACAAGATGAGTAATAGGGATTATGGCGATGATAAACCTTATTGGTGAGCCTAGATGGCCACTGTGCTTTTATTCAGTTACAAAAAAAGTTCATTGGCCATTAAATATATGTGTGTGTGTATTACCTGTATGTGTATACACACACACACACACATACATATTTTAAAAGTAATAGTAGGATAGCATTTTCTCCCAGGACATTTTCTTTCTGAATTCTCTCCAACTAGGTGATAATAAGAAGATACTAATAGTGAGAAGAAGCATTTTAGAGTACTATAAAGCTCCCAGCCATTGGCTTTCTCCAACATGTAGAATTATTTGAAACATCTACTATAACAGAATTATTGACTCTTTGCAGAGTCCCCTTAGGAAATTTCCACTGTCACTTGATCACCATCTTTTTCTTATACAGTCAAGTTAGTCTGCAAAAACTGGCAGTTTGTGATTGAACCAGTCAGATCTCAAGTGGGATCTCAGCTCCAGAATCCACCAGTCGCTCCATCCACAGGTGTTAATTATACATACATGGATGGAATGCTTAGGCCTTTACTGGGGAGAGTTTCTTTATACTTGTTCTAATTCCTTCAAAAGGGAGCTAGAGACACGCAGGCTTCAAATAAGTAAACACACACACACACACACACACCACATCCCCCCCCCTTACTTGCCATAACTACGAACAACAAAGAAAAATCAGAAAATTCTGGTCTGCTTTTTAAAGAGTCAAGAATTAGGGGAATCAAAAGAAACCTGGTTACAAGGTTATAGAATAAAACGCTTGTCTGGAGTGGGCTTGGAAACTCTTGGGAGTGTTTTGAAGTAGATATTAAGTTGAAAGTCTTATATATTTTACCCTTTGGTGATGAAAACTACAAGCTCTGCTTCTGGATTCTTGTGTATTTGAATTTGGGGTGGTTTTTTTTAACATCTGGGAATGTATAAATAGGAATAATAATGTTTGATATTAAGTTGGCTTGAGTTTTGAGGGCCTGAAGGGATCATGGGCCAGGCATTAGAGGATCATTTTCCGTCCTTTTGCCAAGTTACCCAGTCTGCAAGATGTTTTCAGTAGACACAAAGAAAATCACTGTAGCTCAACCTAATGTGTCTTTGGAGTTGACATTATAACATTTTCTCCCCCCTCTTAGGAAAAAATGTGAACAATTATGCAGGTGCAGGCTCCCACTAAAGTCAGAACAATTGAATTTTTGATTTGCTGCCCCCACAAAGCAAATGCTAAATGCAGTATTGTACATTTTCATTACCCTAATGGAAGAGTCCCAGATTCTCATGGTGTTCAGGGTATCCTTGGTGGCTTTGGGGCCAAGCATGTGCTGCAGAGAAAATTCCATGATATGAGGCTGGGTTATCGCTTGGAGAATTTGTTGATACCACCTGTAAACCCCTCCTTTGTTAACCTAGCTAATTCACAAAGCTCTTTTATTTAATGAGTGACTATCATTGCTTAATTACTAAGAGTAGAGATAATAACGATTACTTTTACATATCATTTTACAATTTTCAAAATTCATTCTTGATGGGTATTATGGACTAGGTGTGGTTATATCCTTTACTTTCCAGATGAGGTATCCCAGGATCTTGCCAAAGGTCATGCAGATTGGATTTGAATTTATGTCTTTTTAATCCTAATTCCACTCTGCTTGACCACTTTCCGTGGATACCTTGTAAATTCATACAAGCAACTCTCTAGTTCTTTGTAGAGTTTCTGTTAGAGAGCTTTTAGCAACCTATTATTTATTCTTGGTTCTTACCTGTAAAACTCCTGACTCCTCCATTGAAATGCAGGTCATTGCCCAGACCCAGGGTTTAATGCCTCTTGTGGTCATTCACATTCTAGACACCGAGTGACGTGCTCAATGGCTGGGGCTGAGAAATGTACTTCTCTGAAAGCTAGAAGCAATTGAAACCAAATGTATGATTAGAGAGAAAAATCTACCAATTAAAAAGAGAAAAGAACTTTTAGGATAAGGTATAGAATGTATGATGATGTTTTTGACCCTAAGAGGAGAGCCGTGTATTGCTACAGGTTTCAAATTTATCCTAGTTAATCCTGAGTAAGGTACCTAGAATAGTAACATTGTGAGAAGAAGTAGCAATGGGGGATAGAAGTAAAGAAAAAACATTATTCTTAACATGGGCATCAGCGTGTATAAAAATGCTTGAAAGATTGAACGTCATTCACAGCCAGGAGCAAAAAGACCAGTGTGCTTTAAGCGTGTAACCCCTTCAGGGCAGGAAGGTAATCAACCTTAAATTCAGATTTTTAAAGACTTCAGATTCCAAACAGTTCATATTTTATGCTAGAGGCAGTAGGGAAGTACCGAAACTTCCTAAGTTGGGGCATGAGAAAGTCAGAATTCCATTTGCAGAATATCCATTTAGCAACCAGGTGGAGGCTAGATTGGGAGGAGGAAAGACTGAAGGCAGAGAGACCAATTAAGATCTTAATGCCATAGTTGCATCAAGAAGTGGTGAGAGCCTGGGCTGGGATGTCTGTAGTGTGTGGTATGAGGAGAGAGTGGCAGTCAGCAAACATTTTAGAACCAATTTCTCTGTGAAGTACTCTGTGTTCAGGGAAGAGATAGACACAAAATGAGATAGCATTTCTGTCTTTAAGTAGTTCATTTATCATTAATATTCCCAACTTGGCACCATTTTCTAAGTATCCTTATAGAAGCAAAATGAAAATTGTTGTAAACATGGAACTATTTTTAAAAAAAATGCAAACCATTAATAACCAACACAGTTAAACTATAAAATGGAAAAGTGTTCAGTGATAACTTGGCAGTTTAAGATTCCTGTGACTTAAAGATGG
>NW_027185798.1:12311329-12335400 GCF_028583685.1 Petaurus breviceps papuanus
TCTCTCTCTCTCTCTCTCTCTCTCTCTCTCTCTCTCTCTCATCAGAGATTTTTGAGGGCAAGAGACTATTACTTGCTGCCTTTCGGAGGATCAGATTGCTGCAGAGTTACCCTGGATACCTGGTGTACGTTTGAACTCTGCTGTGGCTGCTGAGGCAGAATTTTTTTCTTCTTTCTTTCTTTCCTTAAAACTTCCCCCCCCCCGAAGTTAAATAAACAAAGCTTCACCGACCACAGTTACCAAGAGGAAGAGACAGAGTTGGGTGCTCAGGATTGTGGAAGTTAAGCATCCCCTGGTTGAGCTTGTTGCCGCTGTGCTCTTCATCTTCCTTTTCCATTTCTTTCCCTCTCTCTCTTCCCTCCCTGCTCCTCCTTTTCCTCTTCCCTCTTTCTTCTTTGTCTCCTTCTCCTCCTTTTTTCTCATTTTCTTTCCTCTTCTTTTTCTATCCCCCCTTTCTATCTCCTCGTCTTCTCTCCTTTGCTTTCCTCTCATTTCTTTATCCTCCACAATACTCTTATACACTTCCCTGTCTTCTTCTCCTCATCTTCCTTCCTCCTTTCCAGTCTGTCTCCTCTTCTTCTACCTCAGCCATATTTCTCCTTCTCTCCTCCCCTTCTCTTCTTCCTTTCTCCTCTCTCTTGTGTCTGTTCTCCTTTTTCTATCTCCATCCCTCTTCTTCTCTTCCTCTCTCCTCCTCTTTTTCCATTTGTCTTTCTCCCCCTCCTCTTCTCTTCTCTTTTTTGCTCTTTCCTGTTCCTCTTCTCTTTCTCTCTCCTCCTCTTTTTCCTCTTCTGCTTCCTCCTCCTTTTCCCTGTTCTCTTTCTCCTCAATCCTCTTTCTCTCTGCTCTTGTACTTACTTTCTCTATTTCTTTTCCACTTTCATCTGTCTTCCCCCTTCCTTCTGCTTTTCTGCTACTCTCCTCTTTCCAGTTTCCTCCCCTTCTTCTTTATTTCTGTTCTCTTCTCTTCTCCCTTTTCTCTCTCTAATATTTCCATAGCCTTGGAACCACCTGGAGGTGGAGGCAGTGTTGGGGGTGGTGTAGGGAAGGAGAGAGACAGTCAGCTTCCCTGGGCATCTCTCGCCTTACCATATATAAATAGCAAGGATTTGAAGAGTTTCTGCAGGGTAATCCCAGACAGGCTCCTTCATAATTAAAGAATGTACTTTCCTGGGAAATTTTATTTTCTTTTTCTCATTTCACCCGCCACTCTTCACCCCATCACGCATTCAGATCTTGAGTCGAGGTTCACTTTGCTAGTTCCAGTATCTCCTTGAGAGCAGCCAAGATTTCATATCGCCTAAACCCTTCATTTCTAGAGATGCAGATTGGTTCTGTAACATTAATCTCACCTTTATATTTTTTCAATTTTTAATAACTTGAAAATATGTATATCTAATGCCTTCTTCCCTCGTGCATTTTTGCCCATTTTAATATCTCTCTCAATACTGCAAACCTATTTGTCTGGCGATATTATTATCAGGAAATGTTATTGCCTGCCAACAGCTTACTCACAGCAAATTGCATTAGTTCTGTTAGCTTCATTATTATTGTGTCTAAACTATAATATAATGATTATGAAACATCATGATTGCAGTTGATTAATAAATGAGAATTGATTACTCTGGCTTAGCTCATTGGATTAGGCCCATGAGATTCATCTCGGCCGAGGCACGAAAACAGCCAGGGCTTCCACTGCTGGGGGTTTAGGGGAACGGTTCAGTTTTGTAGCAACCAGATGTGTTCATTACCTTGTTATGGACCTTTTTGGGCCAACAGAGAATTTCAGTAGGGTCCCTGAAATAAACAGTGGAAAGAGCAAAGACTGTAATCTGTCTTACCATTGATACCTGTTACTTGAGTGTTCTTAGATGTCACTTTATTTTCCTAGACCTCAATTTCCTCATCTGTCAAATGACAAATGTGAACTAGGTGACCTCTGAGGTCTCTAGAAATTTGACACTGGGAACTATCTTTCCTGGGCATTCTTATTGGCTCTTGGCCCCTCAAAAGAGCTAAAACAAAACAAAAAACCCACCCCTGCTACAGAATGAATAGGAAAAAAGAAAGAAAAGAAAAAAGTAGAAAGAAAGAAAAGAAAAAAAGAAAATTACTTTTCATGTAACTAAGAAGGAATAACATTAATAAATTAGAATTACAAACAAAAAGTGTGTGCCTTATCATTAACTTGGATGCAAGTAATCTCAGACTTTTTGGCTTCACTCATTTACATGCAAAAAAAAAAATTCTCCCACTCCAAGAGCCTTTGTTTATCCTGTTCTGTCTAGAAATATTTTCCATATTGGAAATTAAAACATCTTGGTATTATTGTGAAAATAGTTTTGATTTTACAGACCCCCTTGAATGGTTCTTTTTGTTTTTTTTTTTTTTTGAGGGGCAATTGGGGTTAAGTGACTTGCCCAAGGTCACACGGCTAGTAAGTTTTAAGTGTCTGAGGTTGAATTTGACTCAGGTCCTCCTGACTCCAAGGACAGTGCTCTATTCACTGCCCCACCTAGCCTACCCTTGAATGGTTCTTGAAGAATACTAGACCAAGCATATATCCTTGCCTCTTCACTCTTGTGTTTGTCCAATCCTGACACATAGTAGATATTATTAAATTCTTCTGATTGAGAATTATTGCACCATCATTGTTAGGGTTATTTTTTTGAATAGTGGCACTAATGGTTTGGGAACCTAATGTTGTAGGTGATACTTAAGCTAAGCTTTAAAGCCTTAGATTTGTCATTTGACAGATGAGGAAACTGAGGCCCAGGGAAATAAAGTTAATCACTCGAGGTCGTATGAGTAATTGGCCTCAGTGGTGCCTAGACCGACTCCTTTCATTATAATGTGCTCATTTTGGGGACCTTGATGGAATCAAGGATATGTGGAAGGGAAAAACATTTCAGGCTGGCGTGGGGCAGGTCTACATAGGCGTGCAGATCATAGCTAGGGTGTCTTATGTGAAGAACAACAAATGGGTCAGTTTTATTCGATTCTGGAGCCCACAGAGGGCAGTCATCTTTCATGAACTTACAATACTAATTATTTCCCAGGTCTGACATTTTTAGTTCTTGAGAGATGTTATCTTGTCCAGACTTCACATTCCTCTTTGTTTTTTCTGCTAGTGAGAGCAGACAACGCTTGGCAGTCTCTGTTTAGCAGCATGAACAGGGAATGAAGTCTTCTGAGTAATTAACTTTAAAAAGAACACAGTATTAACCTGAATAATCATTTATTTACAACAAGCCTGACTCTTGGATTTTTTTGTAGAACTTATCTATATATTTCCCTGTCTTAGTAAATAGAGCCCAGTGAATATTGCTCACTTTTTTTTTCTTGCCAGAGCCCCAGGGTCATTGTTCTGAACATATGCTATCATTTATCCAGATTTTAGAGAAAAATGGAAGAACGACCAAAGGGGATAAATATATGACCTCATGATAGTCCCTGTAAATTACTCCTTTTGAAAAAAAATCCTTGTTATTTGTTTTATTTCTTGAATTTAACCTCCTTTTTTCCTACAGAAATTCAACGCAGGGGAAAAAATATCTGATATGTCAGCATTTCTGGCTAATCAAGTTTTGATTATTTATGAAAAATACATTGAAAAGTAAAGTGCCTATTGTGAGGCATGATTATTTAGGAGGTAGTATATGGCCCCTTAATAGGGAGCAAACCCTTGGAGCTCAGAGACACCTTCGTTTTTGTCTCTGCATCTCCAGCTGCTTAGCTTGGAACATAGTAGGTAGTTAATAAATGATGTTTGATTGGTTGACCTAATCTGTCTTGATTAAGGTAAAACCTACCCTTCTAGACTTCTCAGAATCTTTGTGGATACATTCTTTAAGGCCAGATGGTACCAGCTCCCACATGTGTGTGGCCAGCCTCAGGATCTGAAGCTGTGGAAATTTTTCATTCAGTGGATTGAGGTTATCGCCTTTTCTTTTACTAAAAATGGATCCTGTCTTTTCCTTTTAAATCTAGGTCTCTCTTTTTCTTTATAGAATTCTTCTGAGTCTTTTCATCCTGTTCTTTAGATTCACAGGTCATATTCAGGCACTAGACTCATTCTTCTCCTGGTTAGTATTGAGAGAGAGACAGAGAGAGAGAGACAGAGAGACATAGACAGACAGAGACAGACAGAGAGACAGAGACAGGAGAGAGAGAAGGAAGGAAGAACAGAAGAAAGAGGGAGGAAGGGAAGGAAAAGAAATAGTTTTTACCCTCAAGGGGCTTATATTCTAACAGGCTAACATCCACATCTATAAGGAAGCATCAGTTTCATAAAATCCTGTTATTCACAAGAACTAAGGTAAAATATTCCATTCCACTCTTTCCTCACTTTTTCTTCCCTTTCTGACCTGCATGCATAAAGTAAATTACCCATTTGGTTAATTTGGATTTGGATGGTTTGCTAAGTACAGTAAGTACTTTGAATATTTTTTCCCCTTGAAGATGGCCTGTGCTTGAAGTTACATCATTTCCTTTTGAGTCATGACTTTTTTGTAAACCTTCAAACCTGTGTTAATGTCAGTTGTAATGTTGATGGACCCTTGAAGATAATTTTTCTTTTAGTACTAAGGGCACATGACTGCTATCTTGTGCTGATGGCTGCACATCGGACTTCTGGGGATCATTTTAAAAGGAGAGTGCCTTTTTGTCATCAGATACCATTTTTTAAAATTTCAAGGTCATGCAGTACAGTAGAAAAACCTTTAGATTTAGAGGATATGCTTTCAATTCTTGGCTACTCCAATTAATGCTCAAGTAGATCTGTGAGCTCACTGATTTGGAAGGTAAACCAGTGCTAAGTCAACCCATGCATGACTGCCGGGTCTGTCAGCCTCTTTTCGACATCCACAAACCCATAGGTCCATCTGAAGAGAGCCACCAGCATGCTAAGGTATTCCTTATTTTCTCTTCTCCCCTAATCTTGGTATAAATTCTATAGTCTTCCCCCTCCCCCTCCGTCTAGTCCTCACCCTGGGCTCTTGTCTGAAGATTGGGCTTCAGGAGAGAATTCTGTGATTCTTTTTTTTTTCATCTTCCCTAGAGAAATAATCATTTAAGAATAAGATAAGAGAATGTTGATTCTGCCAGATTTTCTCCTGTCCTCACTCACATGCGTGGACTTGATTTAGTAGAAGGAGGAGAGACAGAAGTGGTTATATTGGCAGCATCAGTATTAGTAGTAATAATAGTGCTGGTTGTAAGTTCTCATTTCTACAGCATTTTCAATGCATTGTGTATAGACTTTCTTATCCTATAATGAAGGTGACATTTTTATCTCCATTTTATAGATGGAGAAACTGGGACCCAATGGAGTTAAGTGACTTGCCTAGCTTCCTACTGACCAATATGTATCTGAAATGGGATTTGGGCATAGTTGTTTTCCATTAAAGTTTCATCCTCTGTCTGTTATTCTGATTTAAGAGAAACTTTTGCTTCTCAGGATAAGGTGAACCATTGCCCACGGTTGCCTACGTGGTAGTGGTTGTGATGGTCATATGGCCCAATGTGTGGTTTTCCCATTTGTGAGAGAGGTCACTCTAAATGTGTTCCCCTGCTTCTCTTCTCTGTGACCAAGCAGAACAGGCCTAATCTTCCTTTTACCAGATCATCTTTCAGATATTTAAAGATAGGTAGCCATTCAGGAGGAGCCAGGCAATCAGAATCTTTTTGGATGAGAGCTTGGGCAACTCCCTGCCTTTATTCTGCCATTTTGACTGTGCCTCAAGCAGGACCCTTTTGAAAACGACATATGGAATTTGTTATATAATAGGTTAAAGTCATGAAATGGAGATTCGTGGTTTCATAGACAATATAAGTTTTTTGTCCTTATTTTTGTGTGTGTGAAAGACAGAGAGAGAGAGGCAGAGAGAGAGAATGTCCTTTTTAGGCTATTTAAATTGATGATGCTGCTGATTGGGATCATGTTTCCCCCTCATGGTTCTTTTTCTCCAGGTGAGGCCTTCTCCAGGCCTCTGCTCATCCTGGCTCCCTTGGGCTTTGCTTTTGGATCACTTGGGTAAAATGAATGCCTGCAGTATTAGATGGCAGGCAGATTCTTACTCTTCCATGTCAAGACAACATTTTAGAACTGAGAGAGGCTGATGATAAGGCTGGTCTCCTCAGGGTTGTCGGTGCATTCCAGAGCCTAGTGGAGGGGAAAGATGCATGCAAGGGATGCACAGTGTGTGCCTACTCCTCACTCCCACAGAAGCATCTCTGACTCTCTCTCCATCCTTAATCACAGTCATTACCCACTTGGGCCCTGAAGGATGTATTTTCTTCCGACCATGGATGGTGCAAAGTGCTTTTGCCTGCATATGTTTTTGAACACCTAAGTGCTACTAGTGGGTTCCTTTCCAAGGCACCTGCTGCTATCTGGTTTGCTGGGACTGTCAGACGAGGGGCAGTTCCCACTTGGTGTTGGCCTTGTTGCCTCAGTTTGATCAATGTTATGGCATCTGGGACTTTGGTAGGGTGCCACAGGAATCGGGCTTTTCCTGGTTGGAGAAGGTACAGCACATTGTCCAGTTTCTGTGACCTAGGAGACTTCACAAGTGGAACCATTTGATGTAAACACAAGGCACATTGTTTACTCAGCACAGGTTTGGGCTCATTAGAGACATACAGGCCAAGGTAGGGACATGCAGTGGTGGATGGATCTCTCTCGATAAACAAGCATTTATTAATCACCCACTATCACCCAGGGGCTGTGCTAGATTCTAGGGATACACAATGCAGGTGTGGCACTAAGGTCTGGGAAAGTCAGACTTTCTGTACGAGAGGCATATGTGCAGTGAGCTTTGAAGGAAGCTGGGGAGACTGCCAGAAGGCATGCACAGTAACCATGCCAAGTAGCCTATGCTGAGATGGGACCTACCACATTCTTCAGGGGGTGAATAAATAGGCACGTGTGGGTGGACCACAGATCATCCCTAAATAAGAGTATTTAATGTATGGTAAGCCTTGAGAGTTAAGCTAAAGCTAGCCTGTGAACTTATTTAAATGCTAGAAAAGTGTTGGTTTTTTTTAATTCTAAAGAAAAGAGAGAGCCACTCAAGATTCATGAGGAGGGGAGTCACATTGACAGAGTTATTCTTAGTAAATATCAGTTGGGGATGACCTGGGTGGAAACTGGATTTGAGAGACTGAAGATAAATTAGGAAAAGCCTGAAATACCAATAGGGGAGTTTGTATTTGACTGTAGAAGTAAGAGGCAGCTACAGCGCACTCTTGAGGAGGTGAGTAATGCCTGTGCTTTTGGAATATTGATTTGGCAGCGCTGTTGAAGATGGATGAGAGGGGAGATTTGATGGATTCTGAAGGGCTTAAATGTCTAACAGAGGCCTTTGGATTTAGCAATAAGAGGGAGCCATTGGAGTTTCTGAAAGAGTGACTTGGGTAAGACCTCAAATCTTCTAAAACTTAACAGAAACACTGGTCACTGAAAACCTTAGAATGTAGCCTCTTCCTGCCCAGAATTGTCAGCCCTCCAAGCTGTTCCTCCTACCTCCCTTTGGGTTCATTTCCAGCCTGGCGGGGACTCTACCACTGGGGCCTTGGCATTGTCCCCTAGGCTCACAGCTCACTGTGGGGTGGGGCCATCCATGGTCAGGAGGCTTCTTGAGCCATATGAAAAATGAGCCGTGTCAGGGGAAAGGAGGGGAGAGCGTGTTCCTTAGCAGCTGCCTCCCTGAGGAAAGCATCTCTGGGCCTCCGGCTTCAGCGTGAGGATGACATGTGGTGAGCATAGAAATGGCTTATTGTGAAAGCTTCTCAGCCACAGCCCCTTCCCCAAGCACAATTCCACCCTCCAGGGAAACCAAAATAAATACCAGCCTAATAAACTACAGACTTCTTTCTTTCTCTCTCTCTTTTTTCCTTCAGTGAGTTATCCCCTTACAGTGCTGCAAGAGTAAAAATATGAGGGCTACGTGTTGACTTATTTCGTCTTGGCCCCCTTCCCAGGTCCTCCTGCCCCCAATCCTGCCTGAGAGGGAAGAAAACACCTTCCAGCCTCAGGTGAAAGGAATTTAATGCTGGAGTGTCCCGTGGGGAGGGCATTTCAATAGCAGCATTGGTGTTTTTCAGAACAAAGCTAGGGTTTTCTTTCTCAGTTCCTGGAAATGGTGATGATGGGTGCCTTCTCAGGGAGCAGCCCTCCAGGATAATGTTGCTTTCACCTGCAAGAAGGGCACAGTTTTTGCCTTGGTCATCCTCCTGGCCTGGAATGCATTTTCTCCTTTCACATAGAATTCTTCTTTTCTTTCAGAAGATCTGGCTTAAACCCTACTTTCTCCATGAAGCTTTTCATGACTTCCCCCCGCCCCCAATTCTAGGGTCCTCTTTCCCAAACTACCTTCTGATGAATCATAGTTTATTTTTTCTGTATTTATCCATTCAGTTGATGTTTTACCTCATTACAATGTAAGTTCCTTGAAGACAGACACTGTTTCTGTTTCTTTGTGTAGCCTTGGTGCCTGACATGAAGTATTCATTAACTTCGTATTAAGTTATTATTAAGTATTAAGTATTCGTATTAAGTATTGATTAACTTCGGATGATCTCATTCTTTGTATTTATGTAGTCCTAGGGCCCGGCACACAAATAATTGGTTAATAAATGCTCCTTGATTGATTTATCGATTAGATATAGGCACAAACTGGCAAATCCAGTTTTCTTTGCCAAGAAAACCCCATGGACAGTCTGGCCCATGAGGTCATGAATAGTCAGACACTATTGAACAACAATAACAAAAAATTGGCACGGATAAAGCCGTTTTCCTTTCCTGTGTGCTTTGCCAGTAGGATTTGTCCAAGGAAGTGTGTATAATGGAGAAGGGCCTAGTTGGAGCATCCGAGAGACTGTTTCAAATCAGCACAAATAAGACACTCTGTCTCTTGACTCCAGGCATCCCCTCTGGCCAAACATCCCCTGTGCGTGGCAGGCTCTCCTTCCTCCTCTCCAGATTGCTGCCCTCCCTAACTTCCTTTAAGTCCCATCTCAAACCCCACCTCCTGCACGAAGTTTTCCCTAACCCCTCTCAATCCCAGTACATTCTCTCTGTTAGTTATTTCCTGTGGATCCGGGCTATGGCTCGCTTTGCAGATATGTGCTTGCGTGTTGTTTCCACCATCGCACCGTAAGCTCCCCAAGAGCTGAGACTGTCTTTTTGTGTCGCCAGACTTCAACACTGTGCCAGGCATATAGTTGGCGCCTATTAAATCTTTATTGAATTGAATTAACAAACATTTATTTAACGTGCTTACTAAGTTCCAGGTACTATGGTAAGTGCTAGGGATCCAAAGAAAGGACAAAAAAAAAAATCCCTGCTTTCAACAAGCTCTCATTGTAAAAGGGGAAATGCTTAGGAGAAACTTGGTATAATCAGGATATATACAGAGGAGATGGAAGACAGTCTCCGAGGAAAAGGCACTGGCAGGTGTGGACTTTCTGCAGAAGGTGGTCTTTGAGCTAGGTTTTAAAAAATAGACTTATTTAATATTTTAGTTTTTCTCCAGTGACATGTAAAAACAAATTTAGCATTCTTGTTAAAAATTCTGAGTTTCTAATTCTCTTCCTCCGTCCTTCCCATTTCCCCTCATTGTGAAGGCAAGTAACTTGATAAAGGTTCTGCATGTGCAGTCATAGAGCTGAGTTTTAGAAAGAAGACAGGTAGTTGAGAGCTAGAAGGAAGGAGGGAGGGCATTACAGTTGTGGTAGACAGTCAATTCTAAGGCGTAGAGATGGGTGATGGAGAGAAGGGTAAATAAGCCAGTAAAGCTATGAAGAGCCAGCTTTAAGTACGAAATGGAGGATTTGACCTTTGATCTTGGAGATAGCAGGGAACTATTGTAGTTTGGTGAATTGGCATGTTGTGCTTTTGATATCAGGGAGGCGATGCCCTGACATGCAGGTGATTTGGATTTAAATGAGGGAGGGCTGTGCAAGGTCACCAGCCTCACTTTCTCCTCTGGAGCCCTCTGGGTTCAGTGGCCAGATATGGATCAGGAGGACTGAATATGCCCCCCCCACACCATTGGAATTATGGAGAGGAGTGGTGACCCTGTACTTTAAATAAATCACTTTGGCATCCGACCAATGGACTGAATGGACTGGAGTGGAGAGGGAGAGAGAGACTGCTTAGAAGACTTTTACAATAATGGCTGTGAGAAGTGTTGAGGGTCTGGAGGAGGGTGGTGAGAAGGGGCCATATAGAAGAGAGGTCGGGAAGGTTGAGACCACCCTTTCACTTACTACTTGGTCAAATCACTTAATCTTTCAGGCCTCAGTTTGCCCACCTGTAAAATTATGAAGGGGTTAGATTTCAGTTTTAATGCCATATTCTATAATATGGCTCTGATTATCCCAGGGCAAGAAATTTCCCCGGCCCTCCCAGATCATAATATGTATCAGTAGTAACTCTTGAATATAGTTCTTCCTAACTCCAAATCCAACATTCTGTCCATTGTTACCTTGCCTCTGTGGAATGTTAAATATTCAGTCCTACAATTAGAACTATGTAACAGTCATGAGAAATACAAGAAAAAAGGAACAATTGTGAGAAAGCACTTTTATAGTGTCATGATATATTTTAATGTGTGTTAGGGTGTGCTGCTGAAGGGCATGGTACAAAGATGTCTATGGCCATAGATTTGGAGCTGGAAGCAACTCTAGAGTCCATCTGGTCCTTTTACAGTTAAGGAAGCTGAATCCAAGAGAAGAAAAGTGATTTATCTCAGCTGACTAGGCAATAAATGGGAATTACAGAATTTGAACTCTGATCTTCCTATTTCAAATTCCGAGCTTTTTCAAACACTCTTCCATGTTGTTTTATTTCTACCTGCTTATTTTATTTTTCTCTCTCCAGAGAGCCAAAGGTCCAGTATTTTGTCCATCTGTCTGTCCTATCTACACACATACACACAATACACACACACACACACGCACACAGTCATCCATATCTTCTTTCCATCTTGTCCATTGGAAATTGGCCACATAAGGAGGGAAGAAAACTTAAGATGTCATGTCATATCAGTAGTATCTTCCAGAATAACTACAGTATCCTAACCCATTCGCTAGGGCACTGACTGTCTTGATAAGCCACTGTGTTGCTTTATCATTTTTCTCAAATAAGCCTTTGTCTCTTGTCTCCCTTGATCAGCTTGATCATGAGGTATTGAGGGAAGAGGGCCCTAGAATCAAATTCTTTTTCTATCCCCGCCATGACTACACCTCACTGAAGTCCAAACTGCCAATAGTCTAGACATAGACTTCACGAGCAGGACCCATTTGATAAAAATATTTCAACTGGCTAGCAAGTTAAAGATGATGACATTGACCATTCAGTGAGTGCTCAGAATATAGCTTGGTCAAGTTCACTCGGTGCCCAATTCAGAAAGAACTTTAACCTTGTTGACAAAATCTCTCACATGTGTCCCCTCCCTCCCTTATATTTTATCCCATAAGACATCTGTCTTCTTGTCATATTTTGTGACTCTACAAGACACAGCACCTTTGGACCCATTTTCTCCATCTTTTGGGGGCAGCATTTAAGATGCTATCCTTGTTCTGCCAATGCAATTCAGTTCAGTTCAACAGCCGTCCATTTAACAAAACCTGAGGAACCGTTCTTCGTTAATTATCTCCTTTGCCTGCCCTTGTGCTCCCAGGTGGAAGGAAGATCAGGGCCAATTGTGAATAAGGAGATGTCTGAATCTACTATGTCCACATTTCCCATTTTGAAGGAAAATGAGAGAAATGAGGCCAGTGGTTTGATAAATTATATCAAAAATAGTCCCTGCATGCTAATGGGGTGTGAAAAAGCTGATGTAGTGGAGATGATCTATAATATTTCATATTTCTCTGAGGAGGAAAAATGATAAACTTGATGATGTGTGATTTATTCATGTTTCTCTAGATGAAGAAAAAATCCGAAAGTCAACTGCCTGTTTCATGCTCCCAGATGCCGCCATGTAGGCTTTACCCAGGGATTGGGGGCTGGGCTTGTTTAGAGGCATGCCAAGAGTGGCTTTGATTAATCACCCAGTCTTTGGCAGTCGGTTCGGATGGGGTAATTATGCCGACATCGCTGCTATTTCAGCCTGCTCACTATTTTATGACTGCACAACACCTAGTGACAGATGTGTTAATTATTACATTTCTTATACCGGGGCTCTCTTCCCCAACGCCCACCCCTGTTTTGCTTTGCTTTGGTTTTTGTGTCTTAATCCTTCTCTGGAACTCTGCTTTGAGATAGCAACTTCGTAGTAAAAGAAGGCGGAAGAACAGATTTGATGTCATCCATTACTACCTCTGATGCCAACCAGGCGTGTGACCCTTAGGGAAGTCTCTTAATCTCTTAGACCCTCAAGCAGCCTACAAGATGTCCAACTGCAGAACAGCTTATCTCCCAGCTTTGGTAGAATGAGTCCCTTTCCTGGGTATTCCCTGTACTGAGGAAGCCACAGATCTGGTCAAAATAAGAAGCAGCTTTCTGCTTTGTGGAAGATAGATCCTTGGACTGCACATTCTGAGTTGGATGGGACCATAGAGACCATCTGGTTATGCTTGGGCTCATCCACTGGAACTCAAAGGGACCTTGGCAGCCATCCAGTCCAGTCCCTTCATTTTACCACTGCAGTAAGTGAACCTTAGAGAAGTTAAGAGACGTGCCAAGGGTCTCACAGAGAGTAAATATCTGAGGCCTGTGGAGTCAGGAAGCCAATTGTGCCTCAGATATTTACTGAGCTGTCTTTCTTCTCTCTTTCTGGAGAAGAGGGAAATGAATCCCCAGAGAGTTCTGTGTTCTGGACAGAATTGTCCAGCTAGCATGCACCTAGCCCAGGATCAGCCTTCCTTCCTCTGAAGCCAGACTTGGCATCCTTTCCACAGCTGTACCTTGATTCTCTGTGTCTGCCAGATGTGGATTTTAACCCTGGGCACCAAAGTCTCATTTTCCTCATCTGTTACATGAGGGCATTTTTAGACTACATTGATATTCTCTCTCTGTGTGTCTCTTTCTTTCCTTCCTTCTTTTTTCTCTCTTTTTCTTCTTATTCTCTTCATATCTCTTGCTTTTCCTTTCTCCTTTCTTTTCCCCTCCTTCCTTCCTTCCTTCCTTCCTTCCTTCCTTCCTTCCTTCCTTCCTTCCTTCCTTCCTCTAACTATCTTATCTACTTACCTATCTCTTTCTCCATCTCTCTCTCTCTCCCTCTCTTCTACCTTGCTTTCCTATGTCTGTCTGTCTATCTTAACTCCTTCCCAGATCTGCCATCGTGTAGTCTCTATTTAAAACTATATCCCATGCCATAAAAGCAAATCAAATTTAACATTTTTCTTGGGAAGCAGCAAAGATTCAAAAGACCTTGGTTTGAATCTACCTCTGGTCATTACTCTCATTGTGGCCTTGGACAAGTCATTTAATCATTAAGCCCCAGTTTCCTTATCTGTAAAATGGGGATATAGATTGGACCTTTGAAATCCCTTCTGTCTCTAAACCTGTGATTCTGTGAGCCTTGCCATGGATTTCATTCATTTAGCTACTCATAGACCTGTATTCTGATGCCATCTTTGGCCTTTGCTATGTGTGGGATGTTGGTTAAGACCCTTCTCCTCCCAGGTCCTCAGTTCCTTCAGCTATGAGATCATGGGTCCCTCCATGTCAGCTTTGGAGCTAAATGGAACCTTTCTTCCACATTTTTGTTTCTGTAGAGGTTCCCCCTCTTTGCTGTATCTCGGTGGCCACCATTGCCCAAGGTGCAGAGAACACTTGAGTTTGCCCACAGGCCTGTGTTCCTAAGAGGCAGGGGGACATTGTTGACTCCTTTGAGCACTCAGGACGATTTTCTTTTGCAGTTTGGGCCCTATTGGAAGTCCTGTCTCTCTTGTTTATCTCCTCTGATTTCACAGAAAGCCAGTAACCAGATCATTTGCTTATTCTCCAGCAGTAGACTTGGGACCACTTGATGCACAGTTCAATTTGACAGGGTCATGCTGGGGAATTGGCAAGGATTAACCTACATGTGGCATGTGTTGGAGAGTCATGGCAGGTCAGATAGACTGACATGGGAAGTCTACAAAGATTTATCTTTTGAAAAAATAAAGAAAATCAATGGAAACAGCCTTTCAGATGAGCTTAGGAGATAGAGAGAGGAGGCTCGAGTTTGAATCTTGACTCTGTTTCCTACTTCCTCTTTTAATTTGGGCAATTTTTCCTTCTGAGCCTCAGTTTCCTCATCTGTAAAATAAGAGGTTTAGACTCAATAGTCTCCAAGGAAGGGATTTTTAAATTGGTGTGCATGAAATGGTTTTTCAAGATGGTAATGTCACTGGGTTTTTTTGCAACTCTGTGTTTTTTATTGTCTACACTTAAAAACATGATTCTGAGAAAGGTATCCCTGGGCTTTTAGAAGACTACCCAAGGGACCAAAGAGGTAAAGAACCCATCTTGTCAGGTTTAAGGTTCCACTCTCAATGCTTTTCTTTGAACATACTCAGAAAGCAGTATGCTACAGTGAAGAAAGGATTGTGTTGTGAGTTCTGAACATGAGAAAGATCCTTGTGACTTGATAGCTCTGATATTGCTTGGATGAAACTGAGCCCTCCTCTTCCTCTTCTTCCTCCTCCTCCTCCTCCCCCTCCTCCTCCTCCTCCTCCTCCCCCTCTTCCCCCCCCTTCTCCTCCAGATCCTCCAAAGTCAAATATATCAATTGATGACAGCATGCTTTGAAAGGCCTTCTCAAGATCTTTATTGCCTCTACTTTTTGGAAGATCCATAGCTAAGGTGATGTGAATAAGGGTAAAGGTCAGTGTACATCAACCCATGGCAAAGACTACTTTAGGAATGAAAGGTAAAGGTCAAGTGAAGCCGACCTTGAGCCTCGCTGGACTACTTTGTGGCCCATTTCTCCCCCTGCCATTCTCACTGTAGACAAAGTACCAGAGAGGGTCATTTAAAAACCCGTCTCCATAGGCCCTGATACCATCAGAATCTATGCAGGCAGAGTGTGATGGCATCACAGAGTCTCAGTTCCTTGTCATGCTTTTACTAAGATGACTTCTTTTATCAAAATGACTTGAGGTAAAGGGATTGGGCAGGGTTGGCAGGGGGACCATAGCACCTTAGCCATACCCCTTGCAAAGAGCAGAGAGAAAAAAGATATCAAAAAGGTCCTTCCATAGGTATTGTGATTAATAGAGGAATTTTGACTTTTGAGGGTCTGTGGTAGGAGGACAGGTCAGTCTGGACTGAGGAGGGAGAGATAGAATAAAGCTTTAAGCAAGAGGTATGTCAGGAATTGGACTTCAGCACCAATTGCATTTCAGGCCTTAGAGAAAGAGTTCTTGGATTGGTCTTCAAGGCCAAATGATGTTTCAACAATGCCTCAAATAGTAAGTATTTGTTGAGCGCTCAGAGTAGATAACATAATAGGATTGAGATATAGGAATTATTCCTCTTAAAGTATCTTACAGGAGCTGAAGGTATCCTTTATATAGGTATTAATAAGGGGAAAATGGCAGTCTTTGGCATGGACTGTTGCACAATGAACCATATGTTTATTCTCATTCAAGTGACTAAAAGATATAGAGAATTAAAGATGTCATTATACATCTTGTTTGTTGATCATACAAAAACAGTGTGATTTTGATGGAGGAAAATACTTCCTTAAATGATACTCTTTCAATAGAAGGTCTCCTTTTCATTTAAGGAAATATTTTACTTTATCAAAATCAAATACAAATACTAATGAGTTCTGGATGACTTTCTCTAGGTCACACAAGCCCTTAGTTTCAGGGTAGAGATTTCAACCTCAGACTCCTTTCTAAGCCCAGATTCCATGCTTTTCAATATTTGTGCAGAGGGGTTGTGAAGAAAATTCTGTTATAGAAATGGAATTGTTGTGATTAATTATGATAATGATATAATAGAATAATTAGTTATAGTAAATAATATAATAGCTACAACATAATGAACTCTCCTAGTTCCAGGAACAATTGGATGGTAAGAAAAATAACCCCAAGGGTAAGCGGCTTCCTTGTGTCTGTCAGAAAAAAGTTGAAAGTGTATGTCAGAGGAAATCCTGTCTCTCTCATAGAGGTTTCTTTTTTCTCACCCAGCTTAAATCCTTTCCAGACCTAAGCTTATGGACTTTCTTATTCTCAGCTGCCACAGAGAGAAGGGATTTTAAGACTCCTTCTTCTCCCTCTCTCTTCCTGAGCTCCCTCTGTAGCAGAGCTGTGTATCCTAATTAGTTTTCTTATGATCCAGGCACCCCATGGTGAGATAAGTTAATCTCTCCCCCTCTCACACTTGACTATGCCTCATTGTGATATCTGCTTGTCGACTGTACAAATATGTTCCTGATACCCTTGGCCTTTTTCTGGTCCTGGGGGAGAGTGAGAAGTAACTTCAGCCTGTGATGAAGGGAAATGCTGAATCCCATCTCAGAGGATCATGGTGGGAGAGGAAGCAAATGTGCCTGCCCTTTGTGTGGCTTTCGCTTTCCTCCTTCTCTGGTCTGTGAAGGAACTTAGAGACTTGTTTGGCATTCTAGAGACAACTTTATTATATGTTTCTGCCCTATCCACAATCCATGTTCCAGCCAGAGTGGCCTTGTTAATGTCTCTCTCATGTGACGCAACATTTCCTCTTTCTACACCCTAACTTTGACTAACCCAGTGCTGCCCTGTTCTCATTTCTGCCTCTTGGAATCCATTGTTGTATGCAGACTCCCTCATATTCCATGGTCTTTCCTGATTTCCCCATCCCCCTGGCTGCCCAGGACCACCTCCCTCCCCAAAATCTGTAGTGTGCATACCTCATTATCTGTGTATCATCTCCCTGATGGAATTCAAGTCTCTTGAGGGCAGGAACTCTTTGGTTTTTGTTTTCCTATCCTTGGGGCCTTACATAGTGCTTGGTATGTATTAGCCATTTAACAAATGCTTTTTAGACTGATTAATGAACGATTATTGATTTAAATACCTCCTTGAATTTGAGACACAGGACTCTTGGACAATATTCATTCATTCACTCATTTCACAGACCTATATGGAATACCACCTACTATCAGTCATGCACTGAGCTCGGCACAATGTCAGTAACTGACCACTACCTGCCTTGGGGGAGCTCACGTCCAGATGAACAAAAGGACAAAAGAACTTTGGAGATACAGGATGTGTACATGAGCAAAGGAGTCATTTCAACAAGTGGTAGTGGGGGAGGTGGGAGAGGGTGGCAGGAAAGACCTCTCATAAGAGATGGTACCTGAGGACATTATTTAGAAAGGACCTCAGAGGGGCAGCTAGGTGGTGCGTTAAATAGAGCACTAGCCCTGGAGTCAGGAGGACCTCAGACACTTGACACACTTACTAGCTGTGTGACCTTGGGCAACTCACTTAAACCAATTGCCTTACCTTCCCCCAGGCTAAAAAAAAAAAAAGACCCCAGATAATCAGCTCTGCCAGTTCCCTACCTTTGCAGATGAAGGTGTGGTCCATTGATGGGAAATAACTTGTCCAGGGCCACATAGCACACTCTGCTCTTAGCCAATTCCTTTGTTAATTTGTTTATTTTTTTCTTTTCCAAGCCTGAGTCTCTCCTTCTGGTAGGTGACTTATTTTTCAAATCCAAGTTGACTGTGTTCTTGTGCCCGTTTTAGTAAGTCCAGTTAGGGAAGCTGGGATCTTATCATCTCAGAAAAGTGCATGTTAGCACAGAGGGCGTTTGGCCCAAGCCCAGCACTGATTGTGGTTCAGGAGGGGGTGTCTCTGAGATGCAGGAATGATAGAATGGTTTCTGATGTGTGCTTAATGTTCTTAGGAACATTCCAGAGCGATGTATTGATTGCCTCTGAGCATAAATGAAGGCCTTATGAAATGTTTGTTTTGTACCTAATGAAAATCTCAAGCAGAGAAAATGCTGTTTTCCCAAGTTGGCACCCAGCTCCAACATTCCTTCCTGTGCTCTCTCCCATGCCTGTGA
This sequence comes from Petaurus breviceps papuanus, assembly GCF_028583685.1. NCBI lineage: Eukaryota > Metazoa > Chordata > Mammalia > Diprotodontia > Petauridae > Petaurus > Petaurus breviceps. The sequence goes on from NW_027185798.1 coordinate 12,329,331, forward strand.
CTTTAATGACTAGAGGTGCTATCATGAAGGTGACGGGTCTGAAGTCAGATCAGCACCACCTCTAGGCAGCTCGCTATAGGCTTCATCCTTTAGTTATAGAAGGCTGATCGGTGAGACATTTTGCCTCCCCAAATAACAACACAGCGAAGATCTCGTTTTCAGATGTTCTTTCAGGCCCTGTGAAATGTTACACTTCACAGAATTCAGAGTGGGAAGGGCGTCCATTGGCTCAAAGATCGAGGGCTGGAAGGGACTTCACAGGCTACCTAGTCTAGCGCCCTTATTTGACAGACCAGGAAACTGAGGCCAGGGAAGATGGCTTGACTTGTCCGTGGTCACAGAGCCAGTAATTACTTTTTGTTTTATTTTAATTGTATTTGTTTATTTTTGCTAGTTGTCCTCTTGCCCAGACTCATAATATAGCCCAGCACCCCCAACTCACTAGGTATTTAACATATTGATACCAATCTAATCACGCTTAATTCATTGCAACTCAGAGCTCCTGAGCTCCAGAGCTCTCCAACTTTAGTTAGCCAATTTAAACTAATTTTGTGTTAGTTTGACCAACCTTAATTAGGCCTCCCTGTAGCAGGCATGACAGGCATGTATCACCACAGCCATCAGGCAGTAAGGTTATAGTAAGGGTGGCTAAGTGGCACAGTGGATAGAGTTCTGGGCTAGTAGGTCAGGAAGACCTGAGTTCAAGTCTAGCCCTAGATGCTTACTACCGTGTTTCCCCGATAATAAGACACTGTCTTATTATTTTTTTGGAAAGAAAACACCAGAGGGCTTGTTTTCAGGGGAGGGCTTATGTTGTCCTGTCTCAGCTCTCCTCCGCAGCACTGCTCTCAATGGCGCCAGCAAGCAAATCACTGGGGAAGAACAGGATGATGCGCTCACTGCTGCAGCTCTGATTGGATGCAGCTCGGAGCGCGGCGTGCATTTCACTGGGGGGGGGGCGGTGCATACAGAGGGTACCGTAATGTAGCGTGTAGCTCAGGGGATCACCTTCACTACAGTAGCAATCTCAATAGAGCTTATTTTCAGGGGAGGGCTTATTTTAGAGGAATCTTACACAGTAATGGGGAGGGCTTATTTTTGGGATAGGTCTTATTATCGGGGAAACACGGTAGCTGTGTGACCCTGAGCAAGTGTCTTAACCCTGTTGGGCTCAATGTCCCCATCTTAAAATGAGGTAGAGAAGGAAAAGGCAAAACACTCCAGTATTTTTGCCAAGAAAACCCCCAATGAGGTCACAAAGAGTTAGATATGATTTCAACAACTGAACAACAATAAAAGTTTATAGAATTATGAGTCTAGAGCTTCCAGCTCTAGGGACATCAGATGATGTCAAGTCTATCCCCCTCATTTTAGTGATGAGGAACCTTAGGCCCAAGGAAGGTAAGTGACTCACCCAGAGTCATTCAGGTGGCAAGTGCCAGAGGCTGGATTTGAATCCAAGTCCTCTGATGTCAGATCCAGGGCTCATTCCAATATATCACAGCTTGAAGGTTTGAGACCTTGCTATTGATGCCCATTCTGCCCCTGAGGTTCTGTGGTCCCATAGTTTTCCCACACTGGTCATTAAATACAGGATTTGCCACTTCAGGATGAAGACAGCTCTACCTCCCTTCTTATCTCTGTTTCCTTTACATTTGAACTTTGATTTCATGAGGAAGCTAAAAGGTGAGTTTGTGTGAAGTCATTCCCCCGCCCCCTCCCCCTGCCCATTGTCTCTGCAAGCTCTGAATGAATGCATTGAGTTTTTATACAAAAATCTATCTTCTCATTCTTGTCCAGTTGGATTAGGGATTTTGGCTCCTCACTAGCCAAACACCATGTTGCTTTGTAGAAGATTCTTCTGTACTGTGATCTGGTGCTTCACTAATGATACGGAAACTGGTAGGACCAACCCAAGTCTACATTTATACATTAAATTAGCATCCTCCATTCTTATTTCCCAAGCATTCCTTTCAGAACTGTTATGGAATGCCACGTTGAACATGTCTTTAGTGTTCAGCTTTCTCAGTCCCATGTAGAAGTTGTACAAGTAACAAATAGAAACAAAAAAATTTAATTGAAAGGGATCTTGGAGAGCAACACTAAGTGTTGAATTGGAAGAAAGTGTGGAGATTATCATCTGGGATTCCTTCTAGAAGCTTTAAATAGTGTTGAAAAACTTTTTTAATGATGATCTTTTAACCCTCATTTTAAGATAATCTTATTAATTAATCTTATTAATGCACACCTGGCCATTACATCCTTTTGTTCAAGAATCTTTAATGTTTCCCTATTACTTTGAGCATAAAATAGAAACTCATCAGCCTGCTATTTAAAGCTCTTCACAATCTGGCTCTAGCCAATAATAACAATAGTAGCTAACATTTATATGGTGCCTACTGTGTGCTAAATGTTTTACAATTATTATTTTCTCCTCACAGTAACCCCAGGAGGTAGATATGGTCATTGATACCCATTTTACAGAGGAGGAAAATGAGGCAGGCAAGCTTTAAGTGACTTGCTCAGTGTCATATAATCAGTAAATGTCTGAGGCTGGCTTTGAACTCAGGACTGACTGACCCCAGGCTTGGGGGTCCATGTGCTATGGCGTCCCCTAGCTGCCCTGTTGAAGCCTTCTTTTCCAGATTAATTTCATGTTACTCCCTATTCCCACATTCTCTGTTTCTACTCAACTAAACTCTTTGCTGTTCCTCTATCCAAGCAGTCCACTTCTGGCCTGTGTGTCTTGGAAGGGGCTGTCCCCTCTCCCCTCAGCCTCCATCAAGACTCAGCTCCTTTTAAAGTCCTTTTTGCTTCCTCTTTCATGTGTTGATACTTCTGCCCTCTTTAAATCCCTCTGGGCTTAATTCCTGCTTGAGACATTTTATCCCTGGTAGGATGTAAACTCCTTGGAAGCAGGGGGTTTGTCTTATTGTTGTCATTGGACATTTGGTGCTTAGAACATAGTAGATGCCCAATAAATGTCAATCGAATTTGTCAGAGGGGGAAACTGAGATCCCGAAAGGTAAAGCGGCTGGTCCAGTATCATGCAGTTTGCTTGGAGGACTGAAACCCACATAATCTAGACTCCCATGCTGATGTTCTTTCCCCTACCCTTTACCTCTGCTTCTTGTAATACAACTATATCACAGTATTTGCCACATTCCTGAGTCCAACGTTTTTAATATTTCCTTTTGAACCATGCAGGTTTTTTCATTGTCTTTATGGAGAATATAGCCTCCTAATTCTCTGTGGATGCCTCATACACACAGGTTTTTGTCTTCAAAGAAAACAAAAGCCCCATCTCTTACAGAAGTCCTTAGAAAATGTGTTCATTTGGTTTAGGGTTCCTGATCTGCAGAGCACAAAGACTGAAGACTAATTTTGAGTTAGTCTTAGTTTTCAATTCACTCAAAGGATTAAAATTTTAATGTAGTTTGCCTCTTTCACTGAAGGATTGATGTGATGCTGCTAGAAAATTCTGGCATGGATTGAGTTACTAATTCTGAATTTCTGTTCATGGAATGCATGGATGATGTGAGAAAGTGAAGAGGAGCTCAGAGACAGAAAGACAGCTGTGTCACTCGGCAGTGATTTCTGGGGATGGGGTTTAGCCGTAGGATCCTGCAGTTGTCCCAGGCAGAGGTGCCTCTGGCCTTAGGACCTTGAAATCTTCAGTTAGATTGTAAATTCACTATATCTATATCACTCCTTCCGTGTGATTGTCAGAAAATTAAATGGTGTTAGTCAGGCCTGACCTCTCCTTGCTGCAACCAGGCTGGCTCTTTGGGATTGCTGCCTCCCTTTCTAGATGTTTACCAGCCATCTTTTTAATGATCCATTCTAGAATTTACTAGTAATCAGTCTGCCTCTAGTTTGCAGATTCCGTTCCCTTTCTTCTTTTACAAATTAGTTGACATTTGTCTTTCTCCAGACCTGTAGCCCTCTCCTATTTCCCATGATTTTTCACTTATCGCTGACAGAAACTTAGAGATCACCTCTGCCAGTACATGGGGATGTAGCCCACCTAGATCTTTCGATTGGAATCCATTGTGTGGTACTTGATCACTTCCTCCCATTTCCTTAGGGGTTTAATAATTGCATGTTCAATGGCTGCTTAATATTTAGTGTCAACTTCTTGTTAGCCACTTTTATTCTGTAATTTCCGGTGCAATATTCATTTTCCTTGGTAGTTTAAGAGAGAGAGAGAGAGAGAGAGAGAGAGAGAGAGAGAGAGAGAGAGAGAGAGAGAGAGAGAGAGAGAGAGGAAGAGAAGGGAAGGAAGGGAGGAAGAGGAAGGAAAGAAGGAAAAGAATTTTCATCAGCTCTGCCTTATCTTTGTCGTTTATTCTTGTCTCATTCACCTCAAACTGCAGTCCAACTCTCATCCACCTCTTTCTTTCAATATTGGCAATAGTCTCCTTTTTGTTGTCCTTAGTTCCCATCACCAGCCTTAGCTCAGGTCTGTGCCTCTCATTTATATTCATCTTTTGTTAATTGCCATTCTTTCATATTCTATATTTATCTTTTACACATCCAAGTGGGTTGGTGAGTCCCTTTTAAATCTTAAACCATCTCTTCAGACAAGTGCTTTTCTTCATTAGGATTCTTTCCCTTTTTGCTCCTGGAATTTCATTCTCAGGTTTTCCATCCTTAACTTTGTCATTTGCTAATAACTTTGTGACTTTGAGTAGCTCACTTAAATTCTTCGTTCCTCATCTATAAAATAAGAAGATTGGTCTAGATAACCTCCAGCTACAAATTTATGATCCAGTGATCCTTCTGAGCTCAGTTCTCTTTTAGAATTTTAGTCTAAGAGAATCTGTCTTTCCTTTTGACCTTTAGAATCTTCCCAAAACCTAGGGTATGTGCCAAATTGTACTTAGCTTCCTTTTATATCAAACTTCAGGAATGGGGTGGCTGGTTACCCAAATCTTATGATTTCTAGCCTTAAACCAGATTCCTTCCTCTTAGTGAAATTCAACGTCAATGTAGAATTTCTCTTTGTTTAGCCCTCTCTGTTTTAAAGAATGTAATATAATCATCATTAAAGTTGACCACAACATGTTTGGCATCCCTGCTTTGGGAGGAGGAAGAGCTCCAGAAGGTGACCTGATAATTGACAAAAAATATCATTCCTCCTCAATTTTATGTCACGCCTCTCTGCTTAGCTTGCGTATTCTTTCCTCTGCCCTTTTCTCTCCTGCCTCTTTTGTTTCTCCTTCTGTCGATCCTCACTCAGATGCTCTCCACCATGATTTCTTCATCTGGTTCCTGGATTTTCTTCCCTCAGTATCTTTAATAATATATAATACTACTATGTATCGGTATTGTTATACTAATAGTCTAATAATAACATACTAATACTATTAGTATAATAATGTTATTTAAAGAAGTACTATAACATTGCTATTATTATAATAACATTATTATCTAATTATATTATGCATGTATTCCTTGCCTGCAGTTGATCTCAGTGAGGACAGCACAACTCATGTCCATATAGTCTTTACTTTCTTGGTCTGAACTTGAAGATAAATGTAGACCTGGAAGGGACCTCACAGGCCGTCTGGTCCAAATGCTTTCTTTCACAGATGAAGAAATTGAGACCCCAAGAAATTAAATGACTTAGTGAGGTCATAAAGATAGGGAACATCAGAGGCAGGATTTGAACCTAGGTCTTCCCATTCCTCTGACACTCCCCTTTCTGTGGTTCCATGCTGCCTCCTGATACTGTTGAAATGCTTATGACACTGTAATTTGTATCCACAAGAATCACAAAAAATTGAGAATTTGGGGATTGTGTTACATCCTGGCTGGGAAGACAGTGTAACTTGACTGTGGTTTTGAATTCAGTTGCCTCGATATCATTGAACAATGAATCACTCAGCTACTTTTTACTTTGTTCTCTTTATCCAGACTCTCCTCCCTGATAGAGTTTCTGGTTCTATTATTCTAATCAACAGTTTTTTTTTTTTTTTGCTGGTTACCTAATATTTTCTTGGCATTGGCCTATGCACAGGGCACACCACACACACACACACACACACACACACACACACAACCACAC
>NW_027185798.1:12335500-12340841 GCF_028583685.1 Petaurus breviceps papuanus
TCTCTCTCTCTCTCTCTCTCTCTCTCTCTCTCTCTCTGTCTGTCTCTGTCTCTCTCTCTCTTTTATGCAATTCCAAACAGGAGCAACCTTTTCTCCAAAGGGAGTGACAACATCTATGTATAGAAATATATACAAAATAGAAAATAAATACATGATAAATTTTTGGTAGGGAGGCATTGTTGCTTGAATAATATCAACCAACCCTCCAATATAACCCCCTAATCTTAACCCCAAAGGGCATATCGGTATCGCTCATGCCCTGCTGGTGGGACCATTTATTATATAGCCCTTTATCTTGGTTCCTCAAAATAACAAATAAATTAGATTATTGTTGTCATTCCCAATGCCCCCAGGGTAGTTTCTTTTTGAGTAACAGTCAAGATACTATTACTTTGCAGTATTCAGAATTTGTGTTGGCTTCCTTTGTGATCCATGTAAAATATCAAAGATGCAGGACAAGGGTAATTTAGAAGTTTAGAACACTAGTATGATGCCTATTGACAAGAAGTGGATTAAAAAAGCCTACCTCCCATCTAGGTTATTGGTCAATGGAAAATCATTCAATGCAGTTCTTCAGTATGGTGTTGCAAGTATAACCCAGCAGCTGCCTGTGACTAATGGGAATTCTCATGGATCTGGACCTGTTGACTCCATTATAGTTTTCTGAAATAAAGCCCCAACATGGAGACAGCTTTCCATGGTTTATCTCTGTATTATTATTTTGTGTTGTTGCTGTTGTTTATTCCCATTCCTTGGAGAGTATTATTACATATAATGAATTCAGCTTGTTACAGCCCTCCTATCCAAGCTGAGACTTAGAAGCACTGTCTTCCCTTTGATCTCTGACATACCAAAATGTGTGATTATGCTATAAAAAGATAATAAGGGGAAACATCAGACAGAAATGAAAAATTCCAGTGTGACTTAGGAATATAACAGCTGAAGAGTTAGTGGCCAGTGATAAGATGACCCTAGGTACATCTTAATCAACAGAAAGGCTTGCTTCAGGCATCACCATCCGGTGCGGGATGGCATCACCTCGAGACTCCTGTTCATCTGAAAAATCTTGACAAATCTGGGCCATGGTTCCTTCTCCTGGGTGATGGCCATAACAAGCCTTGGGGGGCAGGAGAGGGGGTGGTGTGTGAATTAGATGTTTTCCAAAGCTCCTCATCCAGAGACTTTCCCCCCTCATTACTGTGCTCATGTCATATTTCCCTTCCCAGGTCAGTCAGCATTTTAACTTTGAAGACAACAATAACTGTCTCCAGTGGGAAAATCAAGGCCCATTTTGGCCAAAAAGGTAATTTAGACCAGCTTAGGGAACCTCGAGCTAAATGTCAGATGTAATTAAATGTTACTGTCATGTCTCGCCTTAAGTAGAGAAGCGCTGTATTTTAGCTGGGGCCAAGAGCTGTTTGGATTAGTCGTTTGATTCCTTCCCATATTGTAGATGAGGCAAAATCTCTGACAGAATAGAAATGGTACCCTAGGGGCCCGTAAAAGTCCAGCCAGTACCTACAGTGTTTCTTCAGTGCCTCGCATCTCATTCTGGCTGCTTCCCTTTATTCCATTCCCATCTGCAAGTTGTCCTTGAAGACATCCAAGCTGGCAGAAATGTATTTTTAACCTCATTTAGGAGATAGATAGATAGATAGATAGATAGATAGATAGATAGATAGATAGATAGATAGATAGATAGATAGATAGACAGATAGACAGACAGACATCTATACATATATTTTTTCACTAGTTCACAAGTGAAGAATCTTCTGATACCCCAGCTGCTAATGTCTTCCACCCTTTTACCTTATATTTCTATTGCATACATTTAAAAAAATGTAAATAACATGCATGCTTGTCGACTCTCCCTAACCCTAATTTAATCTCCTTGAAGGCAGGAACGTTACCATCTTCCAGTACTTGGCTCGTGTTTGGGGCTTGAACGTGTTTGTTGATTTCAGTTCTTGTTCCAGCTGCTCTGTTTTGGAGTTTGGGGATAAGAAGCAGATGTTCACTTTTTTTAACATGGGTGTCTGGTGACGAGGAGGATAGCATTTGCTTTTCAGGGAATTGTGCTTACAAATTTGTGTTGTCTTGAAAAAGACACACCATCCACAACTATTTCGTTGGGGAGTGTCATCATTTAACCCTTGATTCTAACTGAAACCTTTGATTTCATTGCTGATGTGAACTCATACTGCATCTGTTTTAATCAGTTCAAGTCTTGAGATGTCCTCTAGATTATTTTCTTGGAGTTCTCTTTGGGGGCACTGATGAGTCAAGTGATTTGTCCAGGGTCATGCAACCCAGTATGTGTTCAGATTTGTACCCTCATCTTTCTAGCTGCAGTCCTGGATCTTTATCCACTAAATGTATAGTCTAGTGACTTTTATTTAAATATATTTTAAACATATGGTAAGGACTCTGAAAGCCTAGCTATCCAGACTCTCCTAAGGTTGAGTGTTGAAATTCGGGTGAATTCACAATGAGATCAGTGTAGGAAACTCCTGCCACGCATGTAAATTGTAGACTCCGTCATGTCTTCTCAATCTGTACCATTTTTGTCCTTGTCTCTCTTAACCTTTTTTTGTCATCTAAATCTTTTTTGTAAATCTGTTGAAGCTTATAGATCCCATCTCAGAATATTTTTAAGCTTGTAAAGGAAAACACAATATTACCAAGGAAACATATTAAAATATAGCTCTCATATTAAAATCATATCAAAATATAGCTACCCTATATATTTATATAATTTTATGTGACAACTATATCTGTCTCTTTATTTTTCTTTACATGGATGTATAGATAAATATACACATAAATGTAAACATAAAGATACACATCTATCATATGTATGTATAGGGACATGTTTGTGTGGATATACAGCTATTTATCTAAATTTATATCTACGTATCTGTCTTTCTGTCCATCCATCTATCTAGATTTCATTCACCCCAGGTTAAGAATCTCTGCTGTAGACACTCTAGCATAAACATTCAGTGCCTTTCTCATATTCTTGGACTATGTTGAATGTGCCCCTCAGGTGTTTACCCCACCTTACTAGGTAACCCAGACCACCTCCATTTGTCATCATCTATATCCTTGAGAATGTCTTTTTCAACATCACTTGTTTATATTGTGTTGATGAGAGACAGTATCATGTAGTGGCAAGAGAGGCCCCTTGGAGTCAGGACGACCTGAGTTTAATGAAGTCTTAACTGTGCTGTAAGTACTTGGTGATGAGCTCCTGAGCAGCGGCATCCCTTGACCTCCCTGTGTCAGAGGGAACTCTTAAGTCTGAGTTAGATCAGTTCTGATATCCAAGGTAGAGGGCCCTTCTTCATGAGAGGATGCCCTGTACCCACCGTCTGTGAGAGATCACATCGCATGGCACATGCAGGCCCCTTTCCTTGATGGTCTGTGACATCCTTAACAGCATCAGTGGAATGGCTGGCCTTGTAGACCCCAACACCAAAGCCAGTTTCTATAGATGGTAAGAGATAAGAGCAAAGCCAAAGCCAGTTCAAGTGATCGTCATGGCAGAAAGAGCACCTAGTTTGGAGTCAGAGGATTTCAGATTATATTCTAGTTTTACTACTAATGTGACAAGTGTCCCTGTATCACCATGACTGAGGGACCGAACCTCTCCAGACCCTAGTTACCTTCTCTGTAACATGAGTCTGTCGGACTCGGTCAGCACCTTGGTGCCCCCCAGCTCCAAATCTGGGATTTTCTTTTGTCTATGAAGTCTCTCCCAAAGAGCTCTGGTGTTTTGGGTAACTGTAGCTTTACTGCACCCTCCCTCCTCCTGCAAACCATTTTAGTGAAGGTCAGCCTGCCTCTCCTGGCTACTCATTCCTGCAGCATTTACACTCGGCCCACACTCTGCCAGGAACTGCTAAAATGAAATGCCCATTACTGTGATTATCTGCAAAAGAGAAACCCATAGATGGTGTAAATGAGGTTGCTGTGATCTTAAGAAGCGCAGCCATTACCCACCAAGGAAGGTGTGAAGGAAGGATGCAATACATGCTAGGATCAGGGTAGCTATACTTTCTTCCTTTTCCTCCTCCTCCTCCTTTTCCTTCTTCATCATCTTCTTGTTTTCCTCCACCCCACTCCCCACTCCTTCAGTAGAAAGATGGAAAGAGAAGGAAGAGCCGTGATCTGTTTGGGGAAAAAAATATCACAGCCTATTAGTTAGATGCAATGAAATGAAGCCAACTTCAGGGACTCCATTAAGTGCACGGTGTTTAGGCAGACAGTGTCCCTAGGTAAAGTGTACTATTCTGGAGGATTGTGTGCTGTGAAATAATTGGGTTTGGGAAATCGACTGGGCTTCAGCAGCCTGATGGAGGCACCTTATGGGAGATGGGGGAGGGAAATCATGTTTTTTTCCTCTCTCATTTCCCCCCTCTTTTCCTTTTCACATGAAGACTGCACAGAATAAAATGAAGTGGCAGTTCTTACCTGGTAGATGTGGGCTGTCAATAGTGTTTTGAATAATACAAACAATGGATGTAATTAAATTTCCCTTCTATGCAGGGAGGATTCAAGGGGATGCCACCATGGCACTATCTCCCATTTTATTCTTCTCCCATTATCTGGACTTCAGGTTTCTGTTGTTGAATAGAAATTACCTAGATTCAATCAGTAACCACAAGGCCTATAAAAATGTGTGTTAACGCATTGATATGTTTGGAATCTACTTTTTAAATAAAACATTCCCATGTATTTGTTTTCCTTTACCAAAAAATAGTGCATTATGAAAATGGTAAAACAGTGCCAACTCAAGCAACTTTTTCTTTTGTCAGACAAACTTTTGTTGACAGATATCACCAATAGGCTTATGGGGGAGTGGGGTATCCAGGGCACAGATGCCCAGTTGGCTTTGGAGGTAAGGACAGTTACAGTGTGTAATGTTAAGTGAGATCAGATCAATAGGGTGTATGTGTGTGTGTGTGAGAATACCCCCCCCAAGCTCCTTTAACATTAGTAATTTATATAATGGTAATTATAGCTAATGTGAAGAAAAGTGGATATTAGCAAAATCCTTTCCACCAGATAAATACCATTAAAAAACAGTAGTAGTTAGCATTTCAGAGACATGTCCTTGAGACAGCCTATAACCCACTTAATGAAGAAACATTCCATATGTATTTCGTGCCATCCCCCTCCTAACAAAGAGTTGCTGGACTTAATCATGTAAAATGAGACATACCTTTTAGAAATATCCAATGTGGGAATTTGTTTTGCTTAACAATACATTCTTGTCACAAACTCTCTCCCCTCCCCTCCCCTCCTCTCCTCTCCTCTCCTCTCCTCTCCTCTCCTCTCT
>NW_027185798.1:12345841-12372976 GCF_028583685.1 Petaurus breviceps papuanus
GGACGGCCCAACTCACGCACCCCCTCGCTCACCCTCCCCCCCCTCTCCTCTCCTCCCTCCCCCCCCATTTCTCTCCCTCTCCCCCCTCCCTCCCTGCCCCTCCCTCTCTCTCTCCCCCTCCCCTCCCCTCTCCTCTCCTCTCCTCTCCTCTCCTCTCCTTTTCCTCTCTCTCCCCCTACTTCCTTCCTTCCTTCCCCTCTTCCCCCTTCTCTTCTCTTTCTTTTTTCTTCCTTTTCTTTCCTTTTCTATTGGTGTGGAACAGGAAGAGGGAAAACAAATATTTTTCTGTGGAAATAAAATGTTCATCTTTAATATTTCCTGGGCACATCTAGCTAATGTTGGAATTAGTGTGTGGCATCAACAAATGCTTTTGAGGAGTTTTTGCTTAAAGAAATGATTCATTTAAACCATTCTCATTTAATATCAAAGTCAGTTTTTTTTTTCTTTATGGACTACCCTAATTGAGCAGGTTTGATACGTTAATTTTCTAATGGTTTTATTATATGAGTTGAAGGCAGCTATGGAGGACAACCCCATGTACCCAACATGGTATGCAACTTGAACAAAATGCCATTTACAGAATGAGGCTCTTGAAGCCAGAGGCTGTTGTTGAGATCTTTTTCTGCCATTCCAGTGGAGCTACTCCATTCCTGTTAGGCTGGACTGTTTTCATAAAAATCAAATCTACTCTAAAAGAATGAAGTTTTCTCACCTTTGATGACCTTCTCAAAGATGTGACGGACTTTGAAGGCAATTCTAGAAGAATTTTGAGTCATTCAGTTATTCTTTCATTCAGCAAACTTTTTAGGGGCCTATCGCAATGAACAGCATTGGCCTGGTAGAGAAAAAGATAGCCCTTGTCTTTGGAGAGTTTACAGTCAAATAGATGGCACTGTTATTAGTGTATGGATGTTATCTCCCAGCCAAAGAGGCTGCATCAACCCATCAACCAAAAAGCATTTATTTAAATTCCTAGCACATGCCAGACTCTGTATAGTTGTGAGATACAAATTCAACTAAAATAGATATGTGTCTATATGTATATACTTTTTCCCCCCTACAGCAAGTTTAAATTTCATTGATCTAGGGAAACCCCCTCTACCAATACAGATCAGCACTTGCTTTATAGCGTTTAGAGCAAGGGTTCATAACATGGGGGTCCACAATGTTCTTTATTTTCTCTAACCTTTGGTTTCTTTCTCAACCCTCCGCATTTTAGTGTATGCATTTAGAAAGCTTCAGAGAAGGGGCTCTAGAGGCTTCTTTAGATTGATGGAGGGCTCTAGGACACCAAAAAATCAAAAGCTCCTTTTAGAAAGCCTCCTGAGGCTACTGAGAGTGTAGGTCATTTACTTTTCCAGAGTCTTATAGCCAGTAAATATTGGAAGCAGCATTTGAACCTGTGTCTTTCTTCATTAGAGGCTATTTTCTAGCCCTTACTGTCTTTACACACACACACACACACACACACACACACACACACACACACACACACACATCATTTACGTGTCCCCCATTTAACTAGTGACTGTATTTATAGTCAGAGAGGGTGTGATGACAGTTTCTACCTCCCAGGGCTTTTGTTAAGATAAAATGAAATCATATCTGTAAGGTTCTTTTCAAAACCTTAAAAGGTTATATAAATGCTTATTCTTGTTATTGCTATTACTCTGAAATATCTCTATTCTGTACCATGTCTGATGCTTTACTTCTGGTGAGCAGGCACATTATATTCTGAGTTTTAATTTCGCTTACAAAGGTTTTGGCTCTTCAGTCCCTAAGAAGCCTTCTAGCTTCACTATAATAGGAGTCTACAGTAGCCTTGTATGTGGCATTAGGCAGTCCAGTGGCATGGTGGATAAACCTCTGCCCTTTGAGTCGTGAAAGGTAAGAGAGTGAATGCAGTTTCAAACACTTATTAGGTTGATATCCCCGGTCAAATCGCTTAAACTCTTTCAGCTTCTGTTTCCTCATCTGTAAAATGGGGATCATCCTAGGACCTACCCCTCAGAGTCGGAGTCAGTGAGAAAATGTATGTACAGTACTCTGCAGACCTTAAAATGCCACAGAAATGTCAGCCATCATTCATCATCATCATCCCCCCACCATCGTCATCATTATAAATTACTGCCTGTTCTTCTACCACATCTCCCTTTTAGATTTACACAGGTCTGCGTCCAGAGACAGAATGTGATTGACCCTCTGAGGTCAAATAGACTGTTAGTGGCCATCTCAGAACTAGGACTCTGGCTCTCTGACTCTTCAAAGCTTGGGAGCTTTCCTTTCTCACCACAGGTTAATCTGCTTTATGACAGTCCAATAACTTGGTTCCCAGGAATGCATTGTATCATAAAAGCAGAGATTGTCTCTATTGATTCTAAAGATTATTTGTGGCCCATTACCCAAACTTCTGCTGTATACTCTGATAAGAGGAAGGTAAGGGCAGGGCGTGAGAAGGGGTCAAGGACAAGGCCGGAAGAAGGGTATGTCTGCAAATGCATATATTTAATTTATTATCTATTATATTAGATTATCTGGGCCTCTGCTTCTCTCTGTATACATAAATAATTGTGGGTTGACCGTAGAATAGAGAAAATTCAAGAGAAGCCAGAGATGATGGAGTATGTTTACAGTTGGGGGAGGTAAGGTCCTGAGCAGTTCAGCTGATTATAAATTTCGAGCTGCATAGGGCCTCAGAGGTCATGTAGTCCAACACCCTCCTTTTACAGAGGAAAAAACTGAGACCCATATAGCTTAAGTGATTTGCCCAAGGTCATGCATATAATATATGAACCAGGATTCAAAGCCAAGTACTCTGACTTGATGCCCACTACCACAGCCCTGTAAGTAAAGTATTTAAATGTTTCCAGCATAAAGTTCAATTCTTTCCCATCATTCACAGGATTATGTGAAAAAGCTTTGACCCTTAGCACTGCTTAAATGGGTATTGGCAAAATTTTCCACTCTGTTAATTGTGTGAGGTATATATCAATCAGTCTATCAATAGGGAGTGATTGAGTATCTAATATATGTCAGCTACTATATCAGGCACTGAAGTTACGAAGGAAAAAGAACTCAAATATGTCCTGCCCTCAGAGAACTTACATTCCATCTAGTAAGATAACATGAGCAAGAATGTATATGGGAAAAGTGGTAAATCCAGAGTCAGAGGCTGTGGAGTCTAAACCCAGCTATGTCATTTACTGCCTTCATGATCTCAGAAAAGTCACTGGACGTCTCTGAGCCTCATTTTCCTTATCTGAAAAATAACAGTTGGGCAAGATCCTTTCTGGTGTCCTTGCTAGAATCAAATATGTGATCCTAAGTGTATCCAAAATAGATACAAGGGGAAGCGATGGAGGGAAGGGAGGAAAGGACAATATGTCCAATGGCATTTATTGTTAATATGTCCTGCCGTCTTAGTAGCTGATCATTTGGACATAACTTTTCTTCTTTGAAGCTGTTAGTTGGGGACTGGTGAATAATCTTTGGGAAAACATTTTCTCCCTCTTCTCCCTTTGAAAGATTCTTTGTGTATCTTCATCTTTTCCTAGATGGCAGTCTAGTCAAGATTTCATTCTCTTTCCAGTGTTTAAGGGCTATGTATGTGGGGTTTTTTTTTCCTTCTCCCACTTTTATCATTTTTATTTGGGAAAAACAAAACCAATCCCTCTTCAATAAACTCTGAATCATGAGATGTTTACATTGCTTGGGCGCAGCATTTTTTTTATAGACCTGCCAGGCGATTATAGTAATTAGTGTATGAATTTCCTCATTAAAATATCATTAGTGAAGACTTTGTTCTTTCAAGATGTGAGGAAAGGGGTTTATTGCATTGTATTCTATCATTAATGGTTTTACTAGGAGCCAGATGTTAGATCTAGGACTGCAGCAGCAGGGTCATGCTTGCCTTTTGTTTGCCTAGAGTTTATTGGACCATAGAACAGGTTTGAACGTGGATTCCTCGCAGTGCTTATCTGGGCCATGGCCTTGATTCATTTTGACAGGGGTGTGAAAGTCCAGCCCCATACTATTTGATGCCAGGAGAAGGACTTGAGTGCTTGTCATTCAAGCAATCAATCAGTCGAGCATTTATTAAATAATTACTGTGTGCCAGTGGAGTGGCAGCTGTCTTAGTGGAGGGCAGGCTAATTTTGGAGTCTAGAAGAGATGGATTCAAGGTCCCTCTTATGATGACTTGGGGCAAAGCACTTCACTTAATATCCAGGGAAGTTCTCTAAGATGATGTGGCTTCCTAATCAGGTGTCCATCAGCTTTGTTTTATTTTAATGGTGATGGCTGTATTTCATTATGATTTGTTTCCTTTGAAATCCTATGTATTTTAAAATTTCACTCATATAAATTATTATTCTGAGAAGGGGTCTGTGAGTTTTACCAAAAAGGTTCAGAGTTCTTGGCCTATTAAAATACAGCATGTAAACTGATAAGTAAATTGCAACGGTGATTTGAGGAAGGAGAGAATATTAGCACCTAGGAGCATCAGGAAAGTCTTTGCAAAAAGAAAAGCTTGCCCCTAAACTGATGCTAGGAGGAAGTCAAGCATTCAGAAGGTTGGACCTGAGATATATAGACAGGCTGGACCTTAGTAGGTACCTAACAAAAGAAAGAGGAAAGAAGGAAGACAGGAAGGAAGGAAGGAAGGAAGGAAAGAAGGAAGGAAGGAAGGAAGGAAGGAAGGAAGGAAGGAAGGAAGGAAGGAAGGAAGGAAGGAAGGAAGAGAAGGTAGGAAGGTAGGGAGGAAGGGAAATGGGGGGGGAAGGGACGAGGAAAGGAAGGAAAGAAGGAAGGAATCCCATTTCTGATCCTTCAAACATACAGTTTAAAAATAATATAAACAACAACAAAAAATAAGCCTTTAATTCAGGGGTGGGAGAGAGTTTTATTTCAGTGTAAGCATTCTATTTTTTTAGAGACACTTCAGCTTACTCTCTCATATTAAATTCTGGGCCCAATCCATTATCCATCGAGACTTTTTCCAAGATTTCTATATTGATAGACCCACAGTATGATTTGTTTCTTCCTAGTCTAAGAAGTTCATCATTCTTCATCCACTTGGTTTTTCCTGTGTGAATGTTTAAGCCACTCTTTGGAGTGATAATGGATCAGATTTAGGAGGTTCTGTGATTTTCTGAGACTTGGTTTAATCAATACAATATCATCCGGGGAGAAAAAGAATGTCATCTTGATCACCTCATCATCTCCTTGGAATCCTTCTTTGTTTTGGACTTTGGTCTTAACATTCTCTATTACATGAGCAAACGCCCTTGTATCATAAGCTGTTTGATCTCTTGGTTGATATTAGTAATATAAGAGAGCAGTCTAATTAGATTTTCTCCATCATTATATGATATATATAATGGATGCTTAATCATTGTTTGTGAATGAATGGATTCCATCAACAATTCCATACAGGAACAGAGAGGTTTTTTGGCTTTCTCAAAGTCAATAAATAGGAATTTTATAGTCAGTTGTCTCCTTAATGAGTCAGATTGCAAGAATTAAAGACCTATTGCCCCTTCACCAATAGACTTGGATGCATTGGATACCAAAAGTCCAGCTCATTCTCTGCAGTGTCTCTCTTTTACTGACCCTCTCCAGTCTGTTTTTCTGTCATCTGCACCTCTCTCTTCATCATTGCATTTCCTTCAGAATATAAGGACCATTTCTGTTAAGATGAGGAAGAATTTTCAAGTCCTAGAAATTCATAGCATTGTAGATCAGGAAGTGGAAGGGACCTTGAAGACCGCCTAGCCCAAGTTGTTATTTCCATCAGTATATAGCTGCCTTTCTAAAATTCCTCATGAATTCCCCTTTCCCTCCCCAGACCTGTGTCTCCTCAGTACTTCCCATGACGGGGGCACCTTCCCTTTAGTTTACAGCACTGGATGGTTTCCTGGGCGCGCTATGAGATAAGATGACCTCCCCAGGCTCTATTACAGCTCAGAATTCTTTTGCCAAGGCTAGTCAGCACTGGATATGGTTGGTGGAACGATTGCTGCCTCTAAAGTCAGAAGGCCTGGGTTCAAATCCTGATTCCAGTGCCTACTACCAGGTTAACCATTGGTAAGAAATTAAACCTCCTGATGTCTTGGTTTCTTCATTTGACTGGATGCCTGGTGATGTCTAGTGCTACTCCTGGTTTATGATGTCATAAGAACATAAAGGACTCGTCCAAGAGCACGTAGCTGTCATTTATTGAATGTAGAATATGATACTTGTGGTGGAGGGGGAGAAGACAGAAAACTAAAATCTTAACTTTGAAAAACCCATCTCTTTTCTTCCTCCCCCTCCCCCATTCTTTGCAGCGATTCACGAGGGAACTAATGATGATTTTGATCTACCTGTGTTGAAAATTCAATAGAATAGTATTCTGCAATTACCCTTTTCTCTGTTTCTCCTTCCCATGAACCCCCCTCCCCCATCTTATTCTATATGCTGAGACAGCGGATCTCTAAGTAAGTTTCAGCAGTACCTTGTTCTGAAATGAAAGCATTTTCTTTTCCCGATTAGCATCTGTTTATAGAATAGTTCCTATTTTCGTAATTAGATCCTGCATAGAAATGCAGAGCCTGCTCTGTAAAAGGATAATGAATCTTTATTGCACCAGTTGAAATCAGATTTGTGCAAAAGGCACTTTGAAAACAGTAATAAGCAGAGACATGTATTAAATCACCCAGATAAGGCTCTCTTTATATATTCTTTTTATAAATGGAAATTATGACTACCCGGTGGATTCCACATGACATTTCCTGTTACCAGGAAAGGTTTTTAGCTTTGACCATAAAAGTTATCTAAATTCAAAAGCCTCTGTGGGTTCAGAGCTCCAAAGAGTACTTTGGGAGGCACAGAAGAGGGTGATGGGAGCCCTTTGTCTTCTTCCTTTGTCTACCTGAACAGGCAGGGAGAAAGGGGGGCAAGAGAAAGAAGAAAGGAGCCACTTGAAATGTCCAAGATAAGATCTAATCAGGCAACCCAGTGTCCATTTAGCTCACACTGTCACATTTTTAGCAGCTCTTGACTGGGCTCTCAGAAAGCAGGGCTCATGTCCTCCCTTGTATTTGGCCATTGTACACATCATTTCCTGGAGAATGCCGGATTTATTCCCTAGCTAAACCTTTCTTGACAGGTTTGTTATCTGTTCACCCCGTGGGTGAGCCCCAGAGAGTTGGCACATAGCTGTGAGAGAGAGAGAGAGAGAGAGAGAGAGAGAGAGAGAGAGAGAGAGGAGGGAGTTGGGAAAGAAAGAGAACTGGGGAAGCAGGATGAGTAAATGTCAAGTGAACCGCCAAGAATGGATATTATAGCTGCTGGGGACCTCAGAGACAATCGTGTGTCTTTGGCGTCTTTTTTTTACAATCAAGGGCTTCATGTAAGATTTCAGTCTCAGCTGGTCTCGGCTTAGTATCGATTTCCTCTCAGGCACGCCGAACCATTTTAGGATTACAAGGGGCATTTGGTGGGGGGCAATTAGAAATACTTTCGTGCATTCATACCTACATTCACACACCTCAATTCTCCTGGTGAACTTCCTTTTTCTTCCCATCCCCTTCTCTTCCCTCTCTCTTTCTCCTTACTTCATTTAAATTTCTTTTTTTTTTTTAACATGTATAAGGGTAAAAAAAAGATTTCACTGTTAGCAGATCTGGGTACGGAGAGCAAATTGAACCATTTCTTTTGGGAACAATGGACTGGGGTTGGGGGGGGAGTACCAAAACAAAACAGGATGTTCATCATTCTACAGATTTCAAACTTTGTTCATTTTTGACTTGTGAATTTCAGTGAAATGACCTTGTCCCTGGAATCAAAGCTTTTTCTGATGGCCCCTGGATTGGGCCAATGTTAACAAAAGGGACTGATGAATGCTGAGTGGAGATACACACACACACACACACACACACACACGCACGCACGCACGCTCTGCTTGTGCTAACTCCTTCTGGTGTTTTCTCCAGTTGCCGCTCAGCACTTTTCCTCCAGTTGAAGTGGGAAGAGAGAGCAGCCGTCTGCCTGTCTGCAATGCTGGCATCTGCTCAGCTCTCTGAGAAGCTCGAGGCGGGCACTCCTCCCTCTGGCAGATTTCTGCTCCTTTTCCCTCTGCTCCATTAGTTGAGAAGCTGAGACCAATCCCTTGAAACTGCTAACATCCTTAAGGCATTGCCTAGCTTTCTCATAGTTTCAGTTTAGAGCAAAATAAAATGTTTGGGGTATTTTCTATCTAAAGGCCTGGGGAAAAAATAATCCTTAAAAAGAAAAAATCAAATCCAGCTAGAATTTCTTTGGGACACAGACTTACTTCTGGGCTCCTTTTTTGGAAAAAAGCACTTAAGGTTTGACAGAAAACCAAATGATTATTTAACTTATGGTTTCTAAAAGTAGATAATGGCCTTCCCTTTCATCATTTCTCTTCCTTCCCTCCTTTCTTCCTTCTGTCTTCTCAAACAAAAGCCTAAACTGAGTTTTTTCTTTGTAAAATAGACATCTAGATGAATAAAACACTTCCAAATGCTTTCTAGTGCCACCTAAATTCTAAAGCTAGTTCGTTTCCCTGTTTGAGGCCCTTCCCTACATAGATGTGGCTGCATTTTTTCCATTTATCACACATTCCATCAGTATATGTAAAGGGCCTCCTCAGACTCAGTAGAGATTTCAAAAGTGACTAGGACCCAGACACTCTCCTCATGAAGCTTCTAGTCCAGGGGTGGAGAACCTGCGAACTTAAGGCTGCATGTATCCTTCTAAATCCTTAAGTGCAGCCTTTTGACTGAATCCAGATTTTACAAATTTGTTCTGTAAAATTTGGATTTAGTCAAAAGGCCGCACTTAAGGATTTAGAAGACCACAGGATCCCCACCCTGTTCTAGTCTATTAGTAAAATTGGGGTAAGAGTGGATTGTGAAGACAGAGTAAAGAGGAAATGGAGGAAACACTGGGTTTGTAAAATGTGTGTTTGCCTAGTATGACTGAAATAAAGAACATACGAAGAGAATGATTCATTTAGACTGGGAAGGTGAACAAGGGTCAGGCAATCTCGGGCTTTAGGGCCAGGCTAAGGATTGTGTATTTAGCCTAGTGGTGGTTAAGGAACCTTGACTAGCTCAGTGTCTATTGAATGATAGGGTTGGAGGCCGTGTTACAAGGAGGTACATGTAGTCAGGATGTGAGATGGATGTAGTAAGAATGGAGAAAACGAGCATCAACTTTTCCATCTGGAAACTTGAGAATGGAAGGGAAGAGAGGTTCAAGATGATTTTTTGATAGGATGACAAGAGAGGGTTTTATAAACAGGAGGCTGACCTCTCCATGTTTGTAGGCAAGGGTGAAAGAGCCAGTTGATTATCACAGCTAAACGATGACAGAGGGAGATTGGTTGATGGGAAAAGTTCCTAGAGAACATGGGAAGACATGAGACCAAGAGTGCAACTGGAGAGACTAGCCTTGGCAATAAGAGATGTGATATTCTAGGGTTTTCATGGTATGGCATAGGGTACAAGAGAGAACTTACAGTTGTAAGGAGGAGAGCAAGTAACTGTATATTATGAATAAAGGAAAAGTAAATCATGTCATGGCATCTGAATAACTGGGAAGAAAGGGGGCGCCATTAATAAAATAGGAAGGAAAAGTGGAGTCTCTTTAGAGGGAAGGCATTTTTTTGTATTTAACAAGTAAATCAATTAAATTACTTAATGTGAACGATTACAAACCAGTTTCATGGATTCGATAAATGCACTGCATCTTAAGCCAAAGCCAGAATAGAACAGAAGAGTGAGAAAAAAATAATGTGCTTATTCTCCTCAGTGAGTCTAGGTAACTCATTTTATGGACTGTGAATTCTTGAACAGCAGCCTTCTTCATAAAATTGTCCCTGAGCTCTGTGTGTATAGGAAGAGGATGGGAGAAATGAACTCTTTTATCATGAGGCATCTGGTGGCACAGTAGATAGAGTCAGAAAGACCTGAGTTCAAATGTGGCCTTAGACACTTGCTAGCTGTGTTGACCCAGGGTACATCACTGTATTTCTATTTTCCTGTATGTCTTCAACTATAAAATGTGGAAAATAATAGCATTTACCTTGCAGGGTTGTTGTGAGGTTCAAATACGATAATTTTTAAGGGGAAGAAATCACATAGCACAGTGCCGAGTGCATAGTAGGCCCCATATACGTGAGTCTTCCTTCTTTGGGGATATTTTCTATTGCTTTTCTTGGATTGTATCCTGAGATCTGAGACTTGCAGATTTAGAACTGAAGGGTCTTTGGGGATAGGCTGGCCCTCTAATTTTATAGATCACCGTTGTTTGATTATTCTTGGTCATGCCCGACTCTCTGTGACCCCATGTGGGGTCTCCTTGGCAAAGATACTGGAGTGGTTTGCCATTTATTTTTCCAGCTCATTCTACAAATGAGGAAACTGAGGCAAACAGGACTAAGGGCCTTGCCCAGGATTACAGAACTAGTGTCTGAAGCCTGATGTGAACTCAGGTCCTCCTGACTCGAGGGCCAGTGCTCTCTCCACCTCGCTGCCCATCATAGATCATAAGATCATAGCATTAGGCATCTCAGAAGAAACAGCTCAGCTCCCTTGTCTGATAAACAAGGATCTCACTAAGGCCCCGGGCTCGGATGACTTTTCTGGAGTTCACATATGGAGTAAGGGTCAGGATCAGGATTCGAACTTAAGTCCTGCGTGCCGAGTGACCTCTGCTAGGGTGTATTGAGGTGGTGATGTGGGGTACTCAAGGGTCTTCAGTAGGACTGTCAGGATCCAAATCCAGTCCTCTGGCCATTACTGGGCTGCCTACCTTGCCTGG
Source organism: Petaurus breviceps papuanus (assembly GCF_028583685.1). Lineage (NCBI taxonomy): Eukaryota > Metazoa > Chordata > Mammalia > Diprotodontia > Petauridae > Petaurus > Petaurus breviceps. The sequence continues at coordinate 12,356,669 of NW_027185798.1, forward strand.
TGGCAGCCCTGGGTACCTTGATGCTCTGGAACTTTGGGATGAGGGATAGGAACCCTCCCCCAGCATCCAGCCTTTCCTTTCTCCCATCCCATTTTGAAATAGAAGGCACTGTGTTTCCAGTTCTGATTGATCCTAATTGGCTGCTTCATGAAGCAAGAGCAGGGACTATCACAGAGGCTCTAGTTACAAACTGCCACCCAACATGGCCATCGAATTAGGAACACAGAGCAAACATAGGGAAGAGGCAGATTTCCAGCCCCTTCTGTTTCTTTGGTCTGTTTTCTTTGCTCCCCCCCCCGCCAAGCTCATTCTTCTACGGCAGCGTTTCACTTATAATCTGTTAATTAAATCATTTCACTCCATTTTTATATAATTTTTAATTTAGCATTCATTTGCAACTTCGCTTTTGGCTTCATTTGCTGATAATAAACAGTACTGCATACAACACATGTTCCTCAAAACAGTCAGTCACACACACAGAGGAGCCAGCATTTTCTCCAGGATGCCGTGCCCAGGAAAATTGAAAGTGGAGATGATCATGCAGGTTGCACCAATGATGGACCCTCCTAACCCACATCGCTTAGGATGGGGCATGGAGATTGGTGGGGAGCTTCAGGGATGAGACGCAATGCTGTGGAGTGGGAAGATCTTCAGATTTAGAGGAACTAAGGTCAGGTCCTAGCCCCGATTCATTCTGTCTGGCCAAATCATTTAAGTTTCCCCAGTTTCTGCTTTCTCATCTGTACAAAGGTTGGACTGGATGGTCTGGAGGCAGTGAGGAGTCAGCAGTAAATATAGCACTGGGCCCAGACTGAGGAAGACCCAAGTTCAAACCCAGCCCTAGATACTCACTAGCTGTGTGACCCTTGACAAGTCACTTCTCTGCCTTCATTTCCTCATCTGTAAAATGGTCATAATAACAGCACTTATCTGACAAGATTGTTCTGAGGAAAAAGTGAAATAATGTCTGTAGAGTGCTTTGCAAACCTTAAGCTGCTATAACTATGACATAATTTGACATGACATGATATAATGTAACATAATTATTATATTGATATGTTGTCATCAAGGTGAGAGTACAAAAAGATACAAAGACCCTTTGTATGATGCTTCTCATTAAGAAAGCAGAAGTAATGTCCCCGGCCATCTGCTCAAGTTCCTCCTTTTAAAGACCAAGACATGGAGGCCAAGAATGCCAGCACAACTTGCCCAAGGCTCTGCTAATATCACCAAAGGAGGCATTTCAAACCAGGATCTTTGGCTACTGTTTTGTTCCTAGAGCCTAATAGTGAATTATTTATATTATATATAATATATGTTATTTATAATTCATATTATATATAATATATTAATTATAATTCATATTATATAATATATATTATTTATAATTCATATTATATGTAATATATATTATTTATAATTCATATTATATATAATATATATTATATTATAATTTATATTATATAACCATAGACTTTGCTCACCTCTATTCTGCTTCCTCTGTGAATTTTTGCTGCTCTCACAAAATCCTCCCAACTAAGGAGGAATTTCCTCAGCTTGAAAATGGATAAATGAATGAAAAATTCTTATTTTTCACTTTTCTTTTTAACATTGGCATGATTGCTATCTCAAAGAAGAACCCAGTGCTCACTTATTTTTTCTCCCTCCAACAATTAGCATCCCCATTATCGTGATAACAGAAATGCTTCTCTTCTTTCTGGCCAAACCCTTGCCTGCCTGACCTAAATTTTCTTTTATATTTAAAAGTCACGTCTGGCTACAGTCAGCGCTCTCCCAAAGATGTGCTTTCCAATGCTTGTTGCCAGAAAACTGATGGACTCATTGGGTGGTAGAAGGCTCTCCAGCTTCCAGCCCCCTCTCTGTTCATGCCCCAGTGGAGTTTATTGCTTAATTGTGTTCCTCGACAACTTGATAAGGAGGCTGTAGAAAATAGCCATAAAAAGGAGCATTTCGAAATGTCTCCGGCACATAAAAATTGTTAAACAACTTTTCATCTCTTGGCTTTTTCTGTGTCCTACTTGGTATTTAATTTAAGATGCAGTCTGTGGCTTCAAAAGACTATTGTACTCTGTCTAGGTAGTACTGTCTCAACCTGCATCTTCTATCAGCTTTCTGCTGGAAGTCTTTGTTATGATAAATAGCCTATTTTCCCCACTTCTTTCGCTACTTTTTTTCCTTTTAACAATCGTTACTGTTCAGATTAATTATTTCTGATGTTTCACTTGTCCTGGGTCCTGTTTCAGGTAGCAAGACAGAGTTTCCTCTTCATTTTAGAAGAAAACCTCTTAGCTGAGTAAACTCAGAAGAACAGAAAATAGCACAAGGGGATGGCTGAGATTCATCCATGAAAAGCAAGTGTTAGGAAAATTTCAGAAAATTTCAAAAAAAAATCAAAAGGGAGAAAGTATGATTTTTGTTGAACTAAGGCTCTCATCCTTGAAAAGTTTAAGGGGATGAAGGAAAAATAAGTTGCTCTGTCATTTCAGTTGTGCCCGGCTCTCTGTGACCTTATTTGGGGTTTTCTTGCAGAGATCCTGGAGTGGCTTGCCATTTCCGTCTTCAGGTCATTTGACAGATGAGGAAGCTGAGACAAACAGGGTTAAGTGACTTGCCTAGCATCACACAGATATTGAGTGTCTGAGTTCAAATTTGAACTCAGGTCTTTCTGACTCTATTGTTCTATTATGCACTGTGGCGCCACCTAGCTACCTCTAATAGTAAGAAGAGGAAGATCCAAAGCCATGTCACTTAGAATCGCAGAATATCACTGGTATGGCCACGTGGGGCCCTCTAGGTCCTTGCGTGCTGCCTTTGGACTGACTCCAAGTTGTATAGAAAAAATCCTCTTATTAAGGGGACTTGTTGTTTGGATTCAGTCAAACGGCCACACTTGAGGGCCTAGAGGGCCATGTGTGGCCTCAAGGCCACAGGTTCCTAAGTCTGTCTAGCCCAGCCTGTACCTGAGCAGGGATCCCATCTACAACCTACATGACTAGCAGGCATCCAGGCTTTCCTGAAGGACGCCCAGTGCAAGAGAAATTCCCTTATTCCTAAGACAGTTCCAAAGAATCTAATTTGTAGGAATTTTTCTGGACATCAAGCCTAAATGAACCTTTTTTTGCCATTTCTGTTCATCATCCCTAGTTCTGTCCCCTGAGGTCATGTCTGTTCTCCTTCAGTCTCTAGCTCTTCAGTTGAAGACATCTACCATGGTGACCCCCTACGTCAGATACACCCTCTGTAGTTCCTTCAAAGGCCCCTTATGTGGCAAAACCTCAACTACTCCCTGTGTCCTGCTTGCCGTTCATTCCTCTGCAGATTTAGCTCCAGAAGGCATCAGAACAGTGGACGTGACAGTAGGCTAGTTCTTAGATCACAGTGTCCTAGAGCTAGGGTGGAAATGGACCTCAGAGGCCATTGAGGAAAAACCATCATTTTACAAAGAAAAGCAGGTCATAGGAGTGGAGCTAGAATAAGCTAATCTCTTCATTTTACAGAAGAGGAAACTGAGGCTTGGATGTCTTCATTTTATAAAGGAGAAAATGGGCTCCTGGGGTCATAGATTTGTATCTGGAAGGAACCTCATGTGTCATTTCACCCCTTCCTTTTACCGAATGAGGGCCAGGTTGGCGAAGCCCCTTACTCAGAGTCACACAGGCATTTAAAATCAGAGTCGGGTTGGGTCTTCTGGCTTCTTTCCGCTGCACCACCTGAAGACAGAGAGGAAGAAGGAAGTCGATCTGTTTGTCCCAGCTCTGGCCTAGAGGATGTGGTTGGGCTCCACGCTCAGTCCCCTCACCACTCCCAGCCTCGGAAGCAAACATCTCTCAACTGCCAGATGTACCATTTGCTGTCGTGTTAATTCATCACCAAGCCCCTCTCCATTATTTTGTCTCAACCTTCTAATTATAACATTATTTGACCATTCAGACTGGTACTAATTAAATCATCACTTAATTCAGAAAGTGTGCAATAATGCTAATGGTTCTTGTCAGTTTAAATTATAATGTGGTACCTATTTTCTTCTTGCCTGGTCTGTGGGGAGCTCTGGTTACCCACTCCTGGCCATTTGGCCACTTTTTCTACCGTCCCCTCCCCCCATCTCTTCTCTCTAAGGCCCCCTGCCCCCTTTCAGAGGTAATAATGAAAGGAGGAAGATAATGTTTTCAGTCACATTGAAATGCACCTGTGCACACATCATCACCAACGTACAAAAAGCTGATCTTGGATATTTCCTGTGGGGAAAGTCTTTAAATTTAGGGAAAACACCATTAAGATTTACAGTACCATTCACAGCTATATTGTCTTGTCATTTTATTCATCATCTTGTATTATTTTTAACAGAGTGAAACAGTAGCTTGTCTCTTTCTCTCTCTCTTTTTTTTAAACAGATTTGTTTTCCGCTCAATTAGACTTGTGATCACGAGAACACAAAGTAGTATTTTTCTCCTTCTGGAGAGACGCATACAGTATGATGGGCAAATTGTCAGGAATAATTATGCCAAATGGTAGAATAAAATTTGATGGGAAACATCTCTCTCCTTGCTAGTGATACATTTTTATTTAAGACACAATGAGCATCAGGCACATTTGTGACAAGGTGAAATTGACAAGTGGCCCTCTGCCACAGTTTTATATTTAATTGCTGGTAAACTAATTAGCCAGAACAACATGTTGTATGATCCACAAAAGTGTCGCTCGTACGTTTTCCAATAAAAGTAAAATATGTGATGTGGAAAAGTCCGCTCTGAAATGAAGGGCTAAAATTGTGGTCCACGTAAAAAAAAAAAATTTCAGGCATTTCCATAGTCAAAATGTCTGCCAGAGATTTGGTAGCTGGTATTCCAAGTTTGAGCAGAGATTGATAAGTGAAATTTTCATTTGGCCTCTTATTCCTTTGAAGCCCAGATAATCTCCCTTATAGGGATCAGCCTCAATTGGGAAGATTCTCACTCATTTCCCACCTTATACACATCAAGGCACATTGCTTAACTATTTTGTGCCTCAGTTTACCTTCTAAGGTTGTAAGATGCCAAGAAGTACTAATCTTCATTGCTAAAGGCAGTTTTCTTATCTGTAGCTATGGTATCAAAGGCCTTACGAAAAAGAAAGGAAAACAAAAGTGCTTTTTATTAAAGGAAAGTTTCCATTGGACATCTTGTAATTAATGCTTGATGATTGATAGGCAACACCTTGTTTTCTGGCTAGAGTAGCATAGGAAGGAGGAACCCCGCCCCCTTGGGGTATTCAAAGGCACCCCAGAGGAGGTGGGATCCAGGTAAGTGGAGGCTCTGAGGACAGGATTTTATGCTTTTCTAGGAAAGTAGCTTTGTGCAAAGATGCTGTCCCTGATTATGGGGTATGACTGTCAGCTCTGAGGCAATGCTTGCATCATCCTTTGGGGACCTTTCATCATCGGAAAGCACTTATGGGCTCATCTGGTCATGATATCCCTGGGAATGAAAGGATTAGAAATGAAACATGGATAGGCCATCATTAAAAAAAAAAAAAACAACAACACAATAAATCCCCTTTGATCTCTTCTCCTGTCTCAGATGCAGTTGAAGCAAATAAGGGGCATAGGAAACTGAATGATCCTAGTACCTTTATGGGGTCCTAATGGACACTCAGTGTGAGGAGTTGGGACAGTGTGAGAAATGAAGGGGAAGGCATAAGGATACAGTTTCAGTGGAGTAACTTTTTCCTTCAAGTAATAGCTTGAGAGATTGAAGTCAGCTAGAAGCCAAAAACTCTCCAGTAATTAAACCAATCCATCAGCCAGTCAGCAAACATAGCTTTGTGCCCACAGTGTGTTCGGCAGACCCTGAACATAAGGGTCACAAAGACAGAAATTAAAGCGGCCTGCTGGGAGGAAGCAGTTTGTCCTCAGATAATCAAATTTAGGTCTGGCTTGTGGCACAGTGCAAGGAGTCCTGGATTTGGAATTAGAGAGACTGAGTTCAAATCCTGGCCTTGTCACTTCACTTCTCTGGCCCTCTGTTTCCTCATCTATTAAATGACAGGTGTCATTTGATAACCACTATTATGCTTTTCATCTCTAACTTTATGAAAATACATTTTTATTAACAAAAAGGAGGAAAAATCAGAAAACGATAATTCTGTTTTTCCCTTTAGTAGACACCATTTTGTTTATTGAAAGGAGTGGCCGCCCTGAGAATTCATAGGTACACTTTCTTTCAAAGTCACGTTATCTATGCTAGAGTTTGGAAAGTCCTTCTTCCAGTGCCCTATGGCTGTAGCTGGCAGAACACCTTTTCAGCTCTATTGATAGAGGGTATTTCCTTATTGAGAGTTTTCTATGCCAATAAAATTGTGTTATCTTCCCTTCCAAAAAAAAAAAAAAGAATAAACCCCACAAACAATAACAACCAAAAAAATGGAATGGCACAAGCAAATTGCTTTATAGACATTATTTATCTCATTTGGGGTTCAAAACAAATCCTGTGAGATCGTTAATCAGCTGGTTTCATGGGTGAGGAAACTGATCCTCAAAAGAATAACCTGAGTTGCCCTCTTAGTAAATGCGAAAGGAGATCAAATCCAGGCCATCTTGACGATGAATCCAGTGTCTGACCGCTCCACTAAAACTGCTTATCCAGATTTTCAACAGAGTTGATTCTTCCATTATTCTCTGAAAACCTTTGTGCCTTCATTATTTTTAATTTATTTATTTTTCTCCCAACTCTCACTTTCCTCCAATATTATCATCTTTGCTGATTTAATATTGGGTCCAAAGGAGAGTTGGAGCCCGTTGTATAACCATATAGCATTCTCCAGAGAAATAAAACCCAGAGAATCTCAAGGGTAATTTGAATGTTGAAAAGTCAGTGTTACTAAGTCCCAAGGAAATGCTTGCAGCAGCTGCCAGTTGAACATAGAACATTCCAAGGACTGGGAAAGATATTCCAGAACATTTGGAAGTTGGGGGGGGGGGGCGGCAGTCACTGTTTTGATTTAATACTTGGAGTGATCAGATTTCTGGACACACAAGCATCAGCAACCCTAATAGCTAATTTTTATGAAGTTCTATATAATTAGAAATCAACGACAAGAAATTTCTGTTCCATAAATTTTCAGTTTGCAAAGCACTTGGTGGATCATATTTTTATGATTTTATAGATGAGGAAATTAACAGTATATGGAGAATGGGATCATCCATTTAGAGCTAGGAAACACCATTGAAATCATCAAATTCAACCTCCTCATTTCAGAGATAAAAAATAGGACTCTCAGAGAAGTCAGGGACCTTATCCAAATAAATGGAGAACTCAACTATAACCCCAGCCTTTTAGTTCATTTTTCTTCCCCCCTCACCACGACCTCTGCAGTTCTTACCATCACAGTGTCTCCTGTTAAAGGAAACAGTGATTCTAGGAAAAGCTACTCAGAAGCAGTAAGAATAATTATATCTTAGGTGTCCCTCTTTTTTTTTTTTAATTTTCCTCCTTTTTACCCTGTAAAGCCTTGGGTAAAATGGCAGCCTTCATGAGCTTTCTTTCATCAGATTAACTTGGGAACTTCACAAATCCCTGTTGTGGATTTTTCTGTTTCAGTCTCATGATTAAAATGTCTATCAAAACATTACAGTTGGTGAAGAAAACAGGAATCAAAAAAAATCGCTATCCTCCTTTTAGCAAGCATTGCACTGAGCTATAAATATTAGAGGAAAACAGAGTCTTTCAATTAACTCAACCAGTGCTAATCAAGTCAAAACAGGCAATGTCTTTATTTCAACTTGTAATTCTCTATTCATCCATGGCATGACGGGACATTGGTGTCCTTTATTAAAAGCTACTCCGTCCCTTTCATGTTTAACGATTGCTCAGCACCAAATGAAAGTCTGTGGAGACTTTCACACATTTGCATATCATATATTATTTCTATTAGCTCCTTTCTTCAGATTATTCAGATAGTTTCTTATTCATCTGGGGAGAATGGGCAAGTACACAAATGATGATGATGGCAAGAATATAATAATTCTAATATAACAACCCAGTATAATGTAGATAACTTTAAAATTTGGATCATGAAATCAGGGATTCAGGGTGGGGACTGATCTGAGAGGCCGTCCAGGACAACACTCCCATCATCCTCATTTTATGAATGAGGAAACTGAGGCCCAGAGGGATAGAATATATTCTCTGGGCTCCCAGAGGTAGTATTAATCTCAGTTCAGGGCACTTTGCCTTCAAATTCAAGGTTCCTCCTTCTGGACTATTCTTAGAGTGCAGTTGTGTGAAATAAATATTTTAGGTCCTATTCATCTTGATGTTACAGATGTGTGATGACTATACAGCTTCTCAGCGTCAATGTCAGGATTTGAACTCAGGTGTGACTCCATGTTCTGCATTCTAGATAATATATAATTCAATCTTACCTCATAAGTAACTTGAACACAGACTAAAATGGGATAAGTGTACAAGTGATGCTTTTAAAGACTGTGTAATTTGCAAAGAGAAGAAACATTGAAGAGGGGAAGGAAGAGGTTATGGGAGAAAAGGATGGTGGCCAAGAAGGCATTGGAGAATGTCCGGAAGGATGGGCATGATTTTACAAGATGGTCCATGGGAAATACTCGTTGAAAGTAGTGAGATGGGAGATAGATGAGTTTTCCTGATTCCAGACCTTGACATTCTACGCATATGGAATTGTAGATTGTGCAGACCTTGGCAAATGTTTGAATGTGGGAGGCATAGTGAACTAGATAGAAGAGGCAAAGCTGATTCTAGGCTTAAGAGTAGTAGTATCTGGGGTGGCCATGTGGAAGTAAGAGCACTGGCCCCAGAGTCGGGATGACCTGGGATCAAATCCGGGCTCTGATACTTAGCACCACACCCAGAAATACCTGGCCATGTAACCTTGAGCAAGTTACTTAACCCCAATTGCTTTAAAAAAAAAAAAAGAGTAGTATTATCTAAGTATATAGCAAGAAGACCAATTTGGGTGAATAATAGAGAGTGTTGTTTTGTTCAGTCATGTCCAAGCATATTTGGGGCATAGGAATGATCAGAATAAAGATATGCAGGTATCAGAAGAAAGATATGCAGATAGGAAGGAATTCTGAGCACTCCCACTTGGCAGGCATTTAGAGTACACAAAGCAGAGTAATTAGAGATAAGACTAAAAAGGTAGATTGGAACCAAATTAAGGAGAACCTGCTTAGTAGGCCCTGGGGAGCTCCTGAAGGCTATTATTGAAGAGGACATGAATATCAGAGCTGTACATAAGGAAGACCACTCTTTAGTAGAGCACAGAAACATCAAAGATGAGAGATTAGAAGTAGGGAAAGCCAGAAAGTGAAATCTACTGCTCTGGTCCCAGAGAGAGATTTTGAATAGAGGAACAGCGGTTGTGGCAAAGAACAGACGGAATAGCAACATGTGTCAAAGTTCAGAGGCAATCGGAGGATCTCAAAATTAGGAGGCATTTTCAATAGACCAGCAAGCATTTATTCAACACCTACTGTGTACCAAACTCTATGCCAAGAGACAAACGGAGCTCTTACTCCAAAGGGAGTGATAATACACATAGATCAGAACCCACAAGGTAAGGACTGAGGCCTTACAGCCTCTGGAAGGCTCTGGTCAAAGGCGGAGCTTGAGAGGAGTGTTAAAGACAATCAGGCATTTGGAGAGTTAGAGACTGGGAGGGAGGGCATTTCCCCCACGGGAACAGCCAGTCAGAAACAGTGAGATGAGAGGTCAGGTATTGTCTCTAAGTATAACTGGAAGACCGCTTTGAGTGGATGACAGAGTGTATTGTTTTTCAATCATGGCGGACTCTTCATGACCCCATTTAGGGTTTCCTTGGCAAAGATACTGGAGTGATTTGCCATTTCCTTCTTCATGAAGGAAAGTGAGGCAGACAGGTGTAAGTGACTTGCCCAGGGTCACAAAGCTCCCAAGTGTCTGAGGCTGTATTTGAACTCAGCAAGATGAGTCTTTCTGACTCCAGGTCCTGGCACTCTGTGCATGATGGCACCATGTAGCTACAGCAGATTGTGTAGACCTTGGCAAATGAATGTGGGAGGCATGAATGGTTAATAGGAGGGTGGTTTCATCACAACCACAAATAAGTAACTTGGGGAAATGGGCACATTTGGGAAGAAATATTCTGGGTCTTGTTTGGGCTGTGTTGAGCTTGAAGTACTGGCATTATTATCAACTTTGAGTAGTTGGGGCTCTCCATTAGGAAACTGGTCGGGTAGTTTTATAATAAAAATGAGGAGGAACATCTTGGTCAAAGTAGACCTTGGTTGTCATCTATGCACAGATCACGAAGGACGAACATAAAAATGGCTGAAAATAGAATCTTTGGGGGGATCTGTGAAAACAAGGTGGAGAAAAAGCAAGGGAAGTCAGTCAAGGAAGAAAAAGGAGAGAGAAACTGATACAAGTGTCATGGAAAGGAGAGCATCCAGTGTCTTCTATGTACCAGACAGTGATAAGCACTGAGGATGCCAAGAAAGACAAAAACAGCAATAGCAACAACAAAAAAAGACCATTCCCTGACCTCCAGGAACCTGTAATCTAATAGGGGAGATGACATGAAAACAAGGTATGGAGAAGATCAATCAGAGAGGACCTGAGAGGGAAGACACTAACATTAAGGGAGGACAGATCCCACGTGGGTGAAGTAGAGAGAGTGCTGTGCCTGGAGTCAGGAAGACTCAGCTTCCTGAGTTCAAATTCAGTCTCAGACACTAACTTTGTGACCCTGGGTAAGTCACTGAACACTACTAGCCTCAGTTTCCTCATCTACAAAATGAGCTGGAGTAGGAAATGACAAAACATTCCAGTATCTCTTCCAAGAAAACCCCAAATGGGCTTAAAAGGAGTCGAACTTGACTGAAATGACCAATGGAAAGATCCATGTATTTCTCAAACATCACGTTTCATCTGAAAGCTTGTCTTGGAGCAGGATTCCTGGCAGGAGAACCCCTCTGAAGTCCATTCCAGCCCTTTCATTTCATTTGAGTGATTGATTCATTTTATTTTTCTTGGTTTATTTTGTATGTGTCTGACAAATGTTGCATAACCCTGTAGATGTTATCTCCTCTTTGTGTTTATACCTTCTTGAGGACACGATATATCACTTTGTACGTAGGAGCAGATGTTGATTATACTTGAGATGAATCAGGGACCTCACTCAATTAGAGAATTTCACACCTGGAAGGATCAGAGAACTATCACAGGGGTAGAAGTCTAAAGGTGGGAGAGACCTTAGAGGCTCTTCATGTAGTCCAGCCCTTTCATGTTACTCAATGAGGAAGTGAAGCATCTTGCCTAAAGCCATGCAAGGTAAGAAGGCTCTTGGGTGGGTAGAAAAAGAAACTTGGGTGTGTTGACTGTAGAAGCCATTGTTCTTTCATTTGCCCTTATGTGACCTCAGAAATCATCTGCTCTCTTATATATAATGGGATATAGCGGAAAATAAGAATTCTTGGGACAAATCATTTCATCTCATAGACTCACTTTCCTTCTGTAGTATGGAGATCCCATCAGTAGAACATTAGTTTGACATAGGGAGGTAGGGTTCATCTTCAGCTGAAATAATAGACTTTGAATCCTTTGTAAACTTTATAGCAATGTCCTGAGGGAGAAGTGGGAGGCTGCTTGGGCCAGAAGGGTGAACTCAACACCAGTAAATATCTGCCCCCAGATCCTCAAACTATCAGCCCAGTTCCCACGGCTGTCATAGGGGATCAACCTTTGTGGAGATATGACCCAGCTCCTAACCCTACAGATGCCTCAATCCTCTCCTCCTCAGTAGCCCCTGCTGCTTAAAACACAGAAAAGAGGTTTCTTGCCACCAAACTCTTGGCATTCTCAAATAGTTTGGCATCCTAGATAGATAAATATTTTATCAGTGGGAATGACACTGAAGAAAATACATTGCCATCAGTTTTGCTGCTGCACCCTTTAATTTTAATCTGCATTATTCAGATTTTCGCTATTACTTTCTCAAGTCTAGACAGTCACCAAAACAATAAATCAAGGCTGATTTCTGTGTTGTAAATGCTCATAGTGAACATTTAACAATCAGCTCTAGAAAGCCAGTCTGAGCTGACCCCAACACATCCTTGTGTAACACCCCTGGCTGGGAGCAAATTTTTCTCCATCCTCTTCTCACCTCTAGCCCAAGTCATGGCTTAGGAGGGTCTCTGACACGTTTCTTTGTATCCCCACAGTGCCTGACACAAAGTAGGCACCTTGTTACTTGACTTGACCCAACTTGACGATTCCTACCACCTTCCCTTCCCATCCTTCACCAGATGTCTTCAATTTTTTTAACTGGTATCTACACTCCACCATAGTCTTTTGGTCCCTGAGGAAGGGGAGTATAAACTCAGTGGCAAGATCTGTATAAACTTCTATACCTGGGTGGTAGCTTCTCTTTCAGTGAGGGGGCAGGGAGGGGACATTATTCAGAGTTCTGATGGGTAACATGAGCTTCGAAGGGCACACAAAGAGAATCAGAGGGGGCATCAGGAGAGTAGGAAAGGGAAGGAATTGCTCAATGGACCCAGTGTAATTGCACTGAGGACTCCAAATAAGCCGAGTTTGGTGATGGAATCACAGGGTGATCAGTTTTCGGAGTTTGACCTAATCTCCAGGCTTTTATCTGATGTTCAATTTTCCATTAACAGTAATACACCTTTCATCTCTGAGTTTCAGCAGAGGGGATAGGTTTTTTTTCTTGGTGCCTCTCCCTTTTCACCTTCTCTCTCTCTCTCTCTCTCTCACACACACACACACACACTCTCACACACACACACACACACACACACACACACACAATTCTTCTGGGACGATAATTGGAGATGGTGACCCAGGAAGCACCCGGGGTTGCATTTCCCTTCACTGTGGAAGGGGAAGGGGGGCTCATAACCCAGGGCTTGAACTAACAAATCAGGCATGAAAAAAGTGGGATGAGGCCTTCTAAACTGGTGTGAATGATGGGAGAAGATGTTCTGCGCCTGCTGCCTCGTCTTTTCTGGCTCCTAGAGTGTGACTGCTCTTGGGAAGGTCGATCTTCGTGACTAAGTGAGCATAAACTAAGAGAATCGAATTTAAGGGAAAATGAACTTTGTGCCCTGTAAATTTACAGGTGGATTCCTGTTTGTACTTCAAGAATATAAGCTCCTCCAGGGAGGTAATTATGCAGATAAATTATCTTTGTGCCCCCAGGGTTCTTAGCATAGAGCCTTACCATCTAGATTGAGATTTTGGACCAAAACTGTCATCTCTACATAGGATTGTGATACACGTTCATTAAAAGGCTACATGATGGAATAAAATAAAGAGTGACTGTCACAGCTGCCCTTTTATTAGGAAGTTAGAGAATTATACAAAAAGTGCAAGCAAATCCGTATACCACACACGCCAAAGGGCCACACGCTTTTGTCGAGATGTGCTTTTTAGATGCTGAACTGGAAATGACTCAGGACTTAGAGGCAGGAGAGACCTCCAAGACCACTTACTACTCCCTAATTTTACAGCAGAATAACCTGGGGCCAGAAGGGTTTAGTTGTATGACTTTTTCAAAGTCACACAATTTGTTATTAAGTCACTCAACCTAAAAGCCTGATGATACAAATACAAAAGAAAGACAGTTCCTGTCCTCAGGGAGGTTACATTCTAATAAAGGAAGACAGCACAGATATGGGAAAGGTGACCTGGGCAGAGTGTTTGACCTGGGAAGTTACAGAATTGATGAGTGACTCCAGAGGCCAACTGACTGATAGATACTTTTGAGAAATGATGACTCTGAAATAAAGATTATTTTTTAATTTTCAATTCCAAATTCTCTCTTTCCCTCCACCCACTGAGAAGGCAAGAAAGATTACAGTGATTTGCTCACTCTTTCCAGAAATAGCAGTAGAAAGCAGGGCAGGTTGGAGGGTGCACATGAGCAATGACCTGAAGGTGCCTAGAGCTTAGCAGTGAGTGTGTCTGGATTGGTCTGTTTATCAAGAACTCTCAATACCCAGAGTTCCAGGTTGGAATTGGAGATGGGGAGATAGCTACAGACAAGCTGCACCATGTTCTGCGCCAGGCCCTGCTAACATAAAGACAGAAAAGACATTTTTCTTGCCCTCAGAGAGCTTTATAAAAAAGAAACGATTGATACGGTTACTCAGATACAAAACGAACTCTAATTCAACTTAGAGTGTTCTCAGGAAGTCAGAGAGAGTAGTAAAGGGGGTGATGATCAGAAAAGGCCTCTAACAAGAGAGTATGTTGTTCTGAGCCAGGTAGGGTGCTAGGGATTCCTGCAGGTGGAGGTGAGCTTACAAAGTACGGGAAGGGTGGGAGGGGAAAGCTTTGCCCAGGCAAAGACCTTAGAGATAGAATATCATTATCAAGGAACAAGTACGAGTAAGCTAGTGTAGCCTAATAGTAAAGTGTTTGAGAGAAAGTCATAGGTCGGAGCCCAAATAAAAAAAGGAATTTAAATGCCAAACGGAGGCGGGTTTTTATCCTAGAGAAACTACTGAAGATACAGAACACCAATGATGCCTCCTCATCCAGGGAATGATATCATCACACCTGTTCTTTAGGAGACTTACTCAGGCAACTCTGGGCATGCCTTGACTTTGTATCCCCAGGGTTTAGTTCAATAGCTCTCCTGTAGTAAGCACTTAATAAATGTGTGGTAAATATTTGATGGTGAGATCCTGGAGGCAGGAGTAACAAATTAGAGGCTATTGAAGTCTAATCTGAACAAAAGCTTCTGAACTAGGTTGGTTGCTATTTGAGAATAGAGAAAGTAGTAAGGTGCAAGAGATATTCTGGAGATAAAATGGATCTGGCTTGGTAACTGATTGGACACGATGGTGGTAAGGTGAAGGGAACTGTGAAGGCCTGAGTGTAATGACTAGAAGGATGATGTTCCCTTTGACAGACATAGAAAAGTTTAGAAGATGGGTGGGGTTTTAGGAAAATTCTGTTTTAGACCTTTTTGGAGTTTTTGATGTCTATGGGATATAAGTAGGGACATCTGTTCATGGGGTGGAGGGGAGAAAAAAGGGAAAAAAAGAAGTTTACATGATTATATATATAATGCTAGTCATTGAGCAAGGCACTGTATATTTATGCTTTATTATACATTTAAAAGGGATTCAAGTTGTGCATAATAGATTTGAACTTTCATGTGCAACCATCTTTTTTATTATACTGTTATGGAAATGCTTGCTTTACTCAATAAATTAAAAATAAAAAAATATATGGAGATGAAGATGTAGAGATTTGTAGTAACTGGGCATCGCATTTTTACAGTGACATAAATTGGAATATGATCAGTAGAAGGTTACCGTGATGCTCAAGTGACTGCCCTTTAGAGAAGATTGGGACAGAAAAGATTTACCCAGGAAATGGAGACAGGTAGTATTATTGTCATCCTTAAAGAGCTGAAAATCTGTCATGTGATAAGGAGATCAGAGAGCACCATTACAGAAAATAAATGGTAGACTTTTGGTTCAGTATAAGGAAGTATCTCGTAACAACTAGAGTCTGATAATGGAATGGGCTGTCTTCACTGGTAGTCCCTTCCCTTTCATTGACAATCTTAGCAGAGCATGGATGTGTGACCACTGATTGGTAGTGTTGTTCATAGGATTCATGGATCGGGGATGGAGTGGGACTGAGTGGCCTCTGTGGTCCCTTCCACGTCTAAGATTATATGATGATATACTCTTGTAGAAAGTAAATCCTCTTGTGGGTAATCTGGAAGACAGAAATAAAGAAAGACTGAACCATAATTTCATAAACTCTTTCAGCTCTTATCTTCCAAGGGAGGCAGTGAGAAATCATGCTAGGTTTGAAGTTAGAGGCCCTGGATGTACAAATGCTGATTCCTCTGCTTCATACCTGTATGACCATGGGGGAGCTGTCGGATCCCCTCAAGGCTTCAGCTTCCTCATTTGTAAAGTGAAAGGGTTTGCTTAGATGGCCTCTGCTGTCCCTATTAGAATCGTGGGGCTGTGATCCTAACTCATTTCACCTGTCCAGGCCTCAGTTTCCTCATCTGAAAAACCAAAGGATTGGACTGGATATCTTCTTAGGTCCTTTTTTAGCTCTTAGCCCTCCCTTCCTCCCTCCTTCCCTCCTTCCCTCCTTCCTTCCTTCCTTCCTTCCTTCCTTCCTTCCTTCCTTCCTTCCTTCCTCCTTTTCTTCCTCCCTCCTTCCTCCCTTCCTTCCTTCCTTCCTTCCTTCCTTCCTCCCTCCCTCCCTCCCTCCCTCCCTCCCTTCCTTCCTTCCTTCC
>NW_027185798.1:12373076-12376162 GCF_028583685.1 Petaurus breviceps papuanus
CTTTCCTTCCTTCCTTCCTTCCTTCCTTCCTTCCTTCCTTCCTTCCTTCCTTCTTTTCTTTCCTTCCTTCCTTCTTTTCTTCCCTTCCTCCTTATTTCACCCATATTGGAAGTTCAGGAACCACTAACAAGAATGATCCCCTTCAATTTACCCAGGATCACATAGCTAGTAAAGGTCAGAGGCAAGATTTGAGCCCTCCTCATCCTTACTCCGTATCCATCATTCTAGCCACTATATCTTGTCTCTGCTTCACTAGATTGTAAACTCTTCAAGGACCAGGAACATTTTTGTCTTTGTACTTACAGTACCTCACTCAATGACTAGCATTCATGGTAGCATTGTCAAATTATATATTACTGCTAATCTGACCTAAAAGAGAGGGAAACATAGTTAAATGTACACACACATATACACACATGCATGCATGGAAGAAGGACATAGAAATCTCATGTATTGTGAAACATAGCACAGCATCCTAAGATCAGCCAAGTAATATACTTGGAAAACTCAACGAATAATAAATATTTGTAGAGGAAAATAAAATCACGACCTTTTCTCTGAACAGGTGTTGCATGGAGAAATGTGGGTGGGTAGATTGGTAAAAAGTCAGGGAGTGATATAGTGAGATTTGTTAAAATAGAGACTGTATATTTTATGATTCTCAGGGTGAGGATTACATTCTCTGAATTCCTGCTGCATGTGAATGCCAGGGGACTGTTTCAGTTTGTCTTAAGTGCAGCTTTGAGCTCCCCTCAGGATTCTCTGCTCAAGGCCTGAATTCTATAGGACATTTTCCTGATGGTTCACTATTTCTCCCTTCCTTAAAAATAAAAAATCACTTTGTATTTACTTAGTATATCTATTGTATTTACTTATCTCCCCCTTACTCAATAGAATATAACCTCCTTGAAGGCAAGAAATTTTTGTAATTTAATTTTGATTTTTTAAAAAATTCTCAATAACTTTTATAGTAACACATATATCTCTAAGTGAATTGAAAGGGAGTACTTCTAAGTCACCCATCAAAGTGTAAATTCCTTACAGACTACATTTTATACCCTCTGGCTCAAGTTATTTAACACAATATACATACATATACATGTATATGATATATATGTATATATACATACATGCTAGGGTGCCCAGTAAATACTTCTTGGTTGCTCAGTGTCTCACACACAGCTGATACTTGGGCATACATTCAGCAGGGTGTGGGGTAAGATTCTCCCTCTCAGGTGCAGACACTAGTGTAGACCAGCTTTTCAGAGGGCTAGAAAGCAGCTCCCCCAGTGTTTGCACGACTGGATTAGTGCTGTTTGCCCCACAGATTATCTCCCTCCTCTTTCCAGTACCTCATTTTGTGCTGATAAAGTAATGTGATAGCCAGCTGTGGATGGGGGCCTCTGTACCTATACACAGGTGTGAATCAACAAGCCATTCCAGAACCATTCAGAAAAAAAAAAAGAGGTAGTGAAGAGACCCTCCACCTTTGTCTTCTGCCTGCCCAGTGATCACTGCTTTTCTTCCCCCTACTGTGTTCCAGCTTCCATGTGATTTCCCACATCTAAACAACTTTTGACAAGCCCTGTGGGTACGCTTAATCAGTGACAGTCTCTTCCGTCCCCTAAGAGCAGTCACAGACTCTAGTATTGTTCTACGTCCCTGGAGACCATTCTAATTTTCTGCTGTTGCTTTGGTCCAATCTACATGGATGCTTATCTCTTCACATGTCAGTCCCGTGTGGAGACCCAAGAGAAGAATGCAGGCAGCTACACACTCAGCTCTTGCACCCGAGACAGAAGGGAGTAAATGCTGAGTATAGGGATGACAGGGAAGTTGAGAGATGGGCATATCATTGGTTCATGGGATGGGATCCACGGTGAGCACACGTACACACATGCGTGCACACACACACGGCTTCCCCATTGATCTACAGAGACTCATCTCTCCCACTTCACCTTTCCTCTTAAAGACCCAGGCCACCTCCCTGGCTTCACCTTTGGAAAACCAATGGCCCCATCCCTCTTAGCCCCTCTGAAAATTCCAAGGATCTGGATTCTTGAAATTGACACCATTAGCTATTCTGCTAAAAGGAGGACTCTTGTCTTCCGCTCCTATGATGTATTGGCTGTGTCCAAAGTGTAATATTTAATTGCATTTCCTTAATCTTTACCCCTGTATTGCTAAGCTTCCTAATACCTTCAAAATACCAAATCTCAGGCTTATCCTAATTAAAGAATCTCAATTTAATCCATATTGCATGACAATTCAATTTGTTGATTGCTTTTTCTCCCCCCCCTCTTTGTGAAATTCCCGTCAAATGTATTAATTCAGCATGATGGATCCTGTATTCAACCCACTGGAGTGAATAATTAAAATTAGCTGATAAAACTTTCAGCAGAATTACTTTGTGAAATTGCTGAACAGATGTGTCATTTTAATGAAAATCCACAGACAAGCTCCTTCCCCCCCTCGGCAGGATAAAAATATTATCCCCTCGGCACATACTTAATTTGGTGGTAAATACACTCCGAGCGATTGCTGGAAGGGAAGAAAAAGCAACTTGTCACACTTAGTAACTTGATTTTTCCCCAGCATGCTGTTACAGCCATCTACAGTAATTCATAGAGCTCTATTGTTACTGCAAGTCCCAAAGAGAACTTATTAAAATGCAATAATCTCCTATTTAAACAGAAACAATAACCATTAAATTTCCTGTGGATCCAAAATTGAGCACAAGCCCCATCTGGTAAGAGTGATTAGGGGCCTGATGAGGGAATGTAATTTGCAACATTCAAAGACTAAATCTGAGCAGATCTCGTCACCTGGGACCCGAGTGCGGCACGCTGTCTTCTTAAAAAACCTCGACCTGAACTGGAAATAGAATGGAGACTGCAAATGCTACCCCAGGGCCGCCCTTGACAGGATTGTATTTCATTAGGTGTCTCCAGCAGGCTTAGGGAGCCAGGCTGGGTTTGAGGCTCCGGCCAACGTGGCCTTATTGGGATAGCTCTTTGAAGGGGCAGATGCTAATGTTGTCATTTCCTGTGATGCCCAGTGAATCTGTAATGTGCACTCCCTGCCCG
>NW_027185798.1:12376172-12380937 GCF_028583685.1 Petaurus breviceps papuanus
AGCTGTTTTCCCAAGCTTCTGAGCACTTGCCAGATCTTCTGGCACCTTTTACTTCTCCTTCTTCACAATGGTGGAGAAATTTGAATATATCCCCTCCCCCTGATTGGGTTTTGTTTCTAACTGAGATCACAGAATGGCACAAGAGATGTCTTCCCGGGTTCGTGTGCTCAGTTGCCCCACCTTCCCACCCTCTCCTTCAGGCCTCCTTCCTTCCTCACTTGACCCCTTACCTATAATTTCAGGGACCCCAAATGCCCAGCACATAGTAGGTACTTGTGAAGTGTTTGCTTATTGATTGATTCCCAGTCCGTGGTATGCTAGAGAGAGCTTGACATGGGAACCCACATGGTTCTTATTCGGTGGGTAGGAGGTGGAGGGGGTCACGTCTGGTTAGATGATAACATGCCACAGCTGTCAGTATATAAATTATTATAAGCCCCCTAATTAGAAGCCTGCCTCTAAGGGCAAAGCCCTAAACTAGATGAGATAAGAGTTCCCAGTCTGGCTTCTGGAGTTTACATGATAATCACTCCCCAGGTTCCCTGGACTAGTGATCCCTCAGGGTTTTTACTGGAATTTCAGTGATCCCCTTGGGTATCTCCCTGCTAGGGAAGGAGGCATGGATCTGGGGTCCGAAGGTGCCGCTTCTGCCCCCAGGTGACATCTGACTGGGCCTCAGCTTTCTCATAGGCTCATAGACCTGGAGCCAGCTGGAAGCACAAGAGCCATCCAACTGCCTCACCCTTATCCCCTTCATTTACAGCTGGGGACCCCTCAGGACCAAGGAGGTGAAGGGTCATTTGACTTGGTCTTCCTATTGCTTGGCATAGGGCCTGGACTTCTTGGGCACTTGATGAATCAGCACAGTGATGGAGGTGAAATCATGATAGTGCCTGTCATTTACAGAATGTTTTAACATTGCAACAGGTTGATGGCTAGCCCAGTGTCATGAGTCTCAGAGGTAGGATTTGCACCCAGGTCCTGGGACTCTGGAGCCAAGGCTCTTTCCTCTTAGTATTCTCTCTCTTCAGTAAAAATAGGACCTAAGATAGAATGAGCCTGCTGGCCCTAACTCTCTGGTGCCGTGTTCTCACTGATTTTCAGACATCTTTTTGATAAGTCCCCTGGATTCATCACTAAGATCAAATCTAGCCTAAGACACTTACCTACCTGTGTGATCCTAGATGTCTGCCTCAGTTTCCTAACTGTAAAATGGGGGTAATAATAATACCCACCTCCCAGGATTGTTGTGAGGATCAAGTGAGATGGTAATGGTGGAGCAAAGGACCTGGCATATGGTAGGAGCTTAATAAATGCTTGTTTCAACCTTCCCTTTTCCCTCGCCCATCATATCAATTAATGTGAAAATGGCCAGAGGGTTCAGTTTGATGGAGATGTAAGGAATACTTCCATTTATTCAAACCTCTTCCTTCCAAGGTGGCAGGAAATTGTAGTCAGTCAGTAAACACCTGCCATGCACCACGCACTCAGGGGCATGCTGGGAGGTAGTAGGTATCGTCCCTCACCTGAGGAGCTTGTATTTTAGGTCCAGTGAATCAAGCATTTAGAGCTGGGTGGAAATGAGTTTGAATTCTCCCTCTTGTAATCCAGTGCTTAGCACACAGTAGGCTAGCTACTTAGCCCGCTGATTTCCCACAACTGCAGGCAAGTGGCGGACCCTCCCTTGGCCTCAGTTTCTTCATCTGGGAGTTGTACTCGATGACCTCTGTGGTCCCTTCTTGCTCAAAACACATGAGCCGATGACGAACTGTATAAAATAATGCAAGGTAGGAATCCTGGTGCATTCAGCCCCATGACCAGGAAGGGCCCAGGACTTGTCATCTAGAAGCCAGAATTCAGCTCCAGGCTCGGCCATTATGGCTTCTGACCCAGAAAATCTTTTTTCTTCTCTTTGCCTCAGTTTCCTGAGCTATAAGAGGGAAGGATCAGATAATCTCACAAAGCCTTCTCCTAAGAGATACCACAAGGCAGCATATGATTTAATTACCAAACAGTTTGTGCAGGTACGCTGTTCTGGGAGTTCGGAAGAAGGGGCTATGAATTAGGATGATCTTGGCAGGCTTTGGGACCAACTAAAAAGCATTTATGAAACACCTTTTATATGCAGCCAGTATTAACTACCAGTGACAAAAAGATAACATTACAAGAGTCCTCCCCTCAAGCAGCTCACATTCTATTGAAGGAGACAGCCTAGAAAAATAATTGCATATTATTCATATGATGCATAATATTCATTCTCTCTCCCCTTCCTTCCTCTCTTTCTACTTCTCCTTTCTCCTCTTCCTCCCTTTCTTTTTCTCTTTCTCTCATATATTACATATATAATATGTGTGTATATATGGATATATTTTATATCATATATAACTATAATAGGATATACAATATAAATGGATATTATGCCTGTATGTGCACATATACATAAATACAGATAGATAGATAGTCATTTGGATGGGAGTTAGAGCAGAAGGACACTAGCAGTTCTGGAAGCAAGAACATAAGCAGTTTTGAAAGAAGCAAGATACTCCAAGAGGTGCATGAGTGAGTCACCATCAAATCAACCCTTTCGTTGCTTCCAGACTGGGTACGACAGCCTGTTCCCTTATGGGCCCACTTATTCCAACCAGGTATATTTCTAGACTCCTCCCTAACCACGGCTGCCTTGTACGGGTTGTTGATAAGCTCCTTGAAATGAAAACTAACTTCTTTTGTATTTGTATTCCTAGCTCTTTGTACGGTGTTTTGGTCCGTGGTAAATGCTTGGTGAAAGATTTCCACACGTTCATTCATTCACTCGTTGTTTGGAGGGTACATTAGAACTCACTGACAAGCCACTCTCGGAAATATAAGTTGAATGTCATGGATCGCCAAAGAAGTCATGGTGTATAATGCCCAAATACACTTCTTAGTTAGAAGCATGTATATGTTAGAATACTGTGTCCTGAGAAGATTCTAAAAGACCACTTGCCCTAGCTCTTCCCAGATCTGGGCTTCCGAAGGCAGTCACTGCTGGAAGCAAGAAGCAAGATGGAAGGTGCATTTGAATTAGAGATAAGATTGGCCTTATTACCTGGGAGATCCCAGGTTAGTCACTTGGACTTTCTGGGCCTCACTTCCTCATTTTCCCAGCTCAAAATGGATGACCCCATTCCCCCTGCCCTCCCACCCCCAGAAGCTCTCTGTAGGAGCCAAGTGCAATAATTGGCTGAGTCAAGTGGGCCTGGCTTTAAATCTCATCGTGTCTGTTGAAAAAGAAAGGGATTGGACTGGATGACTGAGCTCCTGCCTGCTCTCCATCTATGAATCCCTTTGAATCCCAGAATGATAGAACCTAGGAACTGTCAAATCAGAGAGACTGTAGGTGAGATCATTGAGATCCAGGCACAATGGATAGAGCATTGGGTTTGGAGTCAGGAAGCTCTGAGTGTGAATCCTGCTGACCCTAGCCAAGCCTTCTTGCTTCTCCAAACCCAGTTTCATCATCTGTCAAAAGGAGGTATTAATAACATCTACCTCTAAGGATTGTTGAGAAGACAATCCAAAAACAGAAGTAAAGAGCTTTACAAACTTTAAAACCAATGTAAAGAAGTCTGTCTACGTTCTGTGACTTCCAGAAATGGAGACTATAATACATGTCTTTTTAATCACCCTGTACGTTTAAAAAAAATCCATTCCTATGTCCATCTAATATTTATGTTCAGTTAATTAAGCCAATTTACTCCCATTTAGCCTTCCCATTCGTTTCCCCCTCACATATATTAAGTGCCCACAGTATTCCAGGCACAATTTTTTGAGCAGCTGGTGACATAAGACTTAAAAATGAAGCCACCCCTGTTCAGAAATGATGATGGCCACTCTTCCCTCGTAGCACTTGCATACCCCTTGCCATTAAAACTGTGGGAAATGGAGTTGGACATGGGCCTCTAATGAGCACCTAGCAAATGCAGAATATATTGGAAGGATTACTTTCCAGTGACCTCCCTGGGGCCATGCCATCTTCAGTCCATTAATTCTCTTACGAGCAGATGAGTATTTTCTTCTTGGCCTGTGACCTTTGCCATAAGTATTTAGGGAACCCTCAAAGTACATAATTTATGCTCCTGGGGGCAATAGCTCTTTCCTTAAAAATTGCTTCTTAAGTGAAGTGATGTAATTAATGGAGTAATGCTGTCTGAAGAATTGTTCTGTGAAATTGTTTCTTTCAATGGGAATCTTTATTTAGGCCCCATGCTTCACCAAAAGTTTCCCTCTCTCAGGCTATGCCCCACTTGTGTTTTTTGGGAGAATGTTGTTTGTCTTGATGAATCCTTGATTAAGTTATTTGGACAGAACATTGGATTTGGGAGTCAGAGGACTGGAGTTTGACAATCTTTCATGAATCCATTTCTTACTCTCTGACTCAGTTTTCTCAACTGTTAAATGAAGTGGTTAAATTAGGTGACCACTGAGGTACATTTCAACTCAGTGTCTGTGACCTTTTGATACTAGATGCATATAACTTTTTTGTTAAAGCCTTAGGCAGTTTTGGATTGGGAGACAGAGGGGTTAGGCCCTGATCCTGGCTCTTGGCAATTCCATGCTTTGTGACTTTGAGTAAGTTACTTAAACCTCTCGTCATTTGTAAAAAGCAAAAGGGTCACACTGTAGAGCAAGAGGTGGAGAAGGTCATCTAGGCACCACCCCTTCCATCCAATGGGAGGCTACACACACACACACACACACACACACACACACACACACACACACA
>NW_027185798.1:12385937-12398381 GCF_028583685.1 Petaurus breviceps papuanus
AGAGAGAGAGACAGAGAGAGAGAGAGAGACAGAGAGAGAGAGACAGAGACAGAGAGACAGAGAGACAGAGAGAGAGAGAGAGACAGAGACAGAGAGAGAGAGAGACAGAGAGAGAGAGAGACAGAGAGACAGAGACAGAGACAGAGAGAGAGAGAGAGAGAGAGAGAGAGAGAGAGAGAGAGAGAGAGAGAGAAAGGAGGGAGGGAGGGAGGGAGAAGAGAGCTACATACACACAGAGAATGACTTATTCACGGTCACACAATTAGTGTCAATTAGAATATGAATCCAGACAGTCTTGATTCCTAAGACCAGCACCCTAACCAGCTTCTAATAGAATGTCTCCAATTTGTGAGGAGGCATTATCTTACTTTGTATTATATCTCCAGGGCTTATTACTTAATAAGTACTTCTTTACCCACATGTTCATTTATTTGTGATTCCCTCTTCATGTTAATCGGAGCCTTCATCCTGGTTGGTGGTTTATAGAAGGATTGCTTGAGAACCAAAAGGGACCTCTGAGGTTATTTAGTGCTACCCTCCAAAGTTAGGCTCAAGTAGGTGAATTGCTTAAGGTCACGAAGGCAGGGAGATGTACCGCCAGGCTCTCTGCCTCCAAATCCATTGCTTTTCCATAGGGTCATAGCTTTAGGTTGGAAGTAAACTTTGAAATCACGCAGACCAGTGGTGTCCTTAGCTACATCTCTGCTGACACCAATCCCAGCACAGCCCTGACCAGATTAAAATGTAACTGGGAGATTTTTAACAAAATAAAAAAATCCATTAGAACAAAGATGTGGTTTTCTAAGTCAATATGCAGCCTGAGTGATCCTGTATATGCTTTAGTGGTCCAGTTTCTCTTGGGGTTCGACACCTTGGCTCTAATTTTACATAAGAAAGAGCAGAGATGTGGAGAGACTCGCTTAAAATCATGCAGATATCAGGTGACAGAGCTGGGATTTGAACCCAAGTTACCTGTCTCTGGTTCTAACCTTCTTCCCACTCTCCCAAGCTCTACGTCTCTCCTTTCTACTATACCCATGTACGACGGGTCACCTGAGGATAGGAAGGCCTTTAGATCATATTACCACGGGGAGAAACTTGGGAAAAATAAACTCAATCATTTTCATTTCTTCTGTGTCTGAAGTGCATGAAACCATTTTGCTCATCTGTGGTTTTGTAGCTAATCCCTCCGCAGCACTAAGAGTTGCCAATACGAATGATCTTTTCTTTTTTCCTCTCATGTGTGGTACCTTTCTATAAACACATTGTAGAAAAAACTTCCCCCTAGATAAAAGTACTTGCTGCCTTTTTTTTGGAAGGTCTGTAATTTTCTTTTGGTAAATAAGCCCTTTCAGCTTTGATCTAAAATTGCATACCCCCATCATCGTTTCTTTCCCCATGCCTTCATCCCCATCCCCCAGCTGCCTTGCTCCAAGGTGGGGGGGTGGGGGTGAGAAGGCTGGGTTCTTAATAAACCCCAGAGGTGATCAGAAGGAAGACAGCAATATGAAACAGCCCATAAAATATTCTGAGCATCTTCAGGGAATGCTTAATGCACACAGGGTCAGGCCTTTGTAATGTTAATTTAAGAGTTGTAGGAAGTGATCCGTCATTTTAAAGGCTGAATTGCCAACCCCAGAAAGGGGGAGGGGGCATTTATGTTTGGGGAAACAACCCAAACATGTGCCCAAGGAAAACACGGGATGGTCAGCACACCTTCGTAGGGTCATAGATCAATACTGGATAAATTGTCAGAGGCCAGTAAGCCAGATTCCTCACTTTCCGGAAGGAAAAACTGAGTCAGAATTATTTCAGATTTGTTTCATCTCCATATTGCCCCTGACATAGTAGGCTCTTCATTCATTCTTATAGGTTGATTGACTGATTGACAGGAAGATGGAAGGCTTGGGTTTTATCATAGGAACCTCCTGACACAGTCTCTTTCAGTCCATAAAACTGACATGGAGGCAGGCAGGCCTTTGCCTGCCTTGCCCTTGGTCCCATGCTTGGGTCAGTCTAGGGGTAGGTGGGTAGTGGAGTAGAGCGAGAGGGACTGCTGCTTGGCTTTTGCTGGAAGAGATGGTATATGGAAATTACCCCTGACTCTACAATGAGGCAGTAAAGGTCACAGCAGTAGATGTTCAAACCTGTAGGCAACCGACTGCCTTCCACACATTCAGCATTACTTTGCTTGCTATTTTACCCTTAGGCATTCTTTATTTTTTTGCACAGATGGTCTCGCTCAGGCCTAACAAAATGTTTTAATCTTTGCATAAATTAAAACAAGAGGTCCCTGAGTACAAAAGTACAACTTTTTTTTCCTCCTCTTTCTTTTTCTTTTTGGAAACTCCCAAACCATTGAGCTGATGTCTTCCATAAACCAGCAGCATGGCGTGAAGCATCTTTGTTCAATCTGTCCTCCCCCCCCCCCACCTGCTCCTTTGCTTTCCTTTTTTGGTGTGTACGGAGAGAACAGGGTGTGAAAGCTTCCTAATTGACAACAGACTTTCTGAAAGGTGTAGATGCTGTTTGTTTAGGTCTAAAGAGACATAACTCAGGAAAGATTACTAGAGCATTTGGGCCTTCCTTGATAGAGATACTGGAGTGATTTGCCATTTCCTTCTCCAGCTGGTTCGACAGATGAAGAAATTGAGGCAAACAGGGTTAAGTGACTTGTCCAGGGTCACAGAGCTAGTAAGTATCTGAGGCCAGATTTGAACTCATATAGATTAGTATTCGTGATTCCAAGATCAGTACTCCACTGGGGCCTAATAAAGACTTCTTGAGTTGAGTTGTGTTGCGTTGATTTGTGGAATCATGAGATCATATTGAAAGTTGGAAGGGACCTTTGAGGCCTTCCGGTCCAGCCATCTCATTTTCCATGTGAAGGAAATGAGGTTCATGGAGTTCAAGGGACTTGGCCAGGGTCTAATGTCTTCCTGACTCCAGGTCCCATTGATGATGCCACATTGCCTGTCTCTACTCTTATTCATGGGAGACAGAAGGAATGGTTCCCCACTTGCCAAACTAGCCGTCCTTAATCATTCCCTTTCTGTCCTTGATCTGAAAGTTGGAAATGTCATTTTTTGAGATCTGTGTTGAGCAGCAGTATGCTATGCCTTCTGATGACATCATCTTCCTTTGCTTTGTTCATCTTATCTCAATGACATTTTCAGTTTCTTTCATCTCTGTCTACACATTAGTCTTGGAGGACGCTTCTTTGGAGCAGAAGATAGCAGCAGTCACTTTGGTCCCTTGCCCCTTTCCCCCAGACCCTGGCTTTTGGAAGGGTCAGTGGTGGCCTCGTCATAGGTCCTTACATCAGTGCAGTATCTCTAGGTAAGCAAAGATTCATTAGACTTGATTTTCACATTTCTGTTTTCTCTGAGCAAGCAAGACCTTATAGTCTCTTTCAGCTTCGTATATCAGACAGACCCAGGAGAGACATGAAGACACTGTGACAGTTGTATTTTCTTGGGGTAGGAGAGAGGTGGGAGTTATTTTGAGAAGATGTCAGTGGGATTTTCCAGATTGCCAAAGGGGATTCATGCCATATAAAATGTTGAGAACCCCTGCTCTGGAAGGGAGAATGATACCCTAACAGTCAGTCAGTATGCATTATTACATGTTTACTATCATTTTCCAGGCAGGGTACTATACTTGAGTGATAACATATCAATCAGTTAGCTAACCAGCAAACATTTATCAATATGTATTATGTGCTTAGAACCCTGAGAATACAGAGACAAAAATGAAACAACCCCTGCTCTCAAGGAGCTGATATTCTAGTGGGGAAATAAAACAATATCAGCCAATCAGTGAGCATCTATTAAGAACCTATTACATATACAGGCCCTGGGAATTCAAAGATGAAAAATATTTTTAAAAAAGCAACAGTCCTTGATCATGCTACCTTATTACTGGGATCCTCTGGATTCCTAAACTCCTTTCCTATATTAAAAAAAAAGTTGGGTGAAACAGCCATGAAATAAATGAATAAATAAAAATTAAAAATCAAAGAAGATAACCTTCCCTTTTTCTGCCAGTGTTTTCCCCTTTCCACCTGCTACTCCCCTTTGAAATTTCTATTCAAAACCAGAGTCCAGAAAATGATCTGAAAATGTCTTTAGCCTTCCTTCTGTAATGGAGGCCTTACCTTTGGTTAGTAATATAAGTACTTTTTTCTTCACTAGCCTTTTGGATATGGTAATATTCCACACAAGTACATTCTGGACCCCTTGCAGAACTCTGTGTCTGTGTGTGTGTGTTTTGTCGTGTTGTGTGTTGCCTTACTTCAGGTCTAGAATTTCTCTCTCTACTTAAGAGGGTTTGAGGAAAGAGACCAGGATCTTCTCTTCCTGCTAATTAAAGGCTGGGCTATAATGACTTTGATGACCATTTCATTAGTTACCTGGTGGGGACCATCCTTCAAAATAACCTTCATCAACTTCACTTGTCAAAACCCCAAATAGGAGAAAGAAAACTTTATATGAATGTGTGTACGCGTTCTAAAGTCTGTATTGAAAAATTTTAATATTAAAGGAAAAACCTTGGGCCCCAGTTGTATTAATTAATGGCTTACAGGTTTATTTTTTTTTAATTTATGTTTCTTTTTTATTTTTTCAGCCCCACAATGCTGCTTCCTCTGTGTCTAACAGCATATTGCTGAAAACTTGGGTGGACTCAAGCGCCCGGGAACTAGGGACCGAAATCTGATCTTTCCCTGTGTGCTGGGGCTGCTTTTGTTAGCGTCTCTCCATTTGTAGCATAATGAATGTGTAGGAAGCTAATGATGTGGTCTCTAGGTGTTCCTCGGCTACACAGAGAACTGATAATGAGCTTGGAGTAATAGGGTATGAGTCCCTCAAGATGAATTCTGATTACCTTTGTGGCATCGCTCCCTGTATGCCCCCTTCTTCCTTGATGTTTCTGTAAAAGAACATTTGGATTTTGATGAGGGTATTGTGTATTTGACTTTTAATTAGATTTGCAGCATGTTGGGTTAATAAAGCAGGGTTGCCTCTCCTTCGCTTTCTCTCGGAGGGTGGACCGCCAAGCCATGATGGACAGGGGGCTTTAGCAGGAGGGGGGCAGGAGTGAGGAGCAGAGACAGGGAGAATGATGGCAACCACATCTTCCATACTCAGATGGAAAGGTCCACGTGGCTAGCCCCCAAGGGTAGATTTGGTCCGATATTCAGTAATCGGTAAATAATGTTCTGCTGTATCCAGGGACCTCCCACCCAGAGTGTACGGGATATACAGAAAACCCATCTCTGAAGGACCTTGAGTGATAGCTTGTAAATAATGCATCGCGGTCATAGGTCAGGCTGTTGCTTCTATTAACACTAAACAAACACTACCTCCTTCCTAGTAGCCACCCTTGTCTTCATAAAGACCCTTTCATACTGCTCCTCTTAGCAGAGAAATTCTAACTGTTGCTTTGTTGTTGTTCATCTTTGGAGAAGAGAAGAATGCTGTTCGTTGATTGGCCACAAACATGGCATAGGGTTGGGGGTTCTTCTGCCTGCTACCTCTTTGTGGAACCCCTCCAAAGAGTGCTTGGCCTGAAATGTTGGCCGGGACAGGCAGAGAAAATGTTACACGGCTGTCCCTCCACCTTTCATGTCACCACTGCCCCTTTTTTGTTTATCAAGCTGCTATGCCAATTTAATATGCATGTTGTTACATATCCCGCTGTAATTTTGCTGCCATCTTGCTTGCGCGAGACGTTGATTGGTTATGGCAGGGCTGTAATGTGTTGTCAGCCCGGGTTACTCGTTACTTGTTGGCGGTGGCCTAACATTGCCTGAGACACAGTGTCATTGTGGAAGCGGTTTGACAACGTTGATACTGTAGTTCCTGCGTGCAGTAACAACTGTAGAGGTCAAGGAAGGGCATCCGGGAGGAACCGTGTGCCGAGGGCAGAGATGGAGGAGGAATGCTAAGTAGGACAGCCACAAATGTCAGTGAACAGCTTCGTTTTCACGCCATTTTCATAATTCAGCGTGTTTGAGATGAGGCATGTGGATTCAGCTGCCAGGAGAGTACAGGGGCAAGCATGTTTCAGGAACCCATCTGGTACTCGGCATTTCTGGTAATCATGCCTTCCTTTCAACGTGATTGTCCAAAGGTGCTTACGTCCAGTGGGGAGAGCAGCCAGGATGGCAATGGGCCGTGAGTTTGTAGGACCATAGATTTAAGGTATGGAAAGGACCTCCGAGGCTGCCTAGTTCAACCCTTTCATTTTATGGAAGAGGAAACTGAGTCCCATTGTAGGCATAGGCTTGTGGTCAAAAGCCATCTATCCCAGCCCTTTCCTTTTAGAAAAGTGGAACCAAGAAAGGTCATAGGATCATAGAGTCCAGTGCCTGCCTTCCTTTTACAGAGGTGAAACCTGAACTCAGGAGAGGTTGGGAGTCTCCAACACCATCTTGTCCATTTTGTATAGTGATCATCTAAAGAGAATGAACAGCATGCAGCCCAGAGAACAGAAGTCTAGGAGGGACATGAGAGCTGACTGTGGCTAACTGTGGGGCAAAGGGATCAGACTTGTTCTCTTGCCCCAGAATTAAGATCAGTGGGTGGAAATGGCAAAGAGGGAAATTTAAACTTCACACTAGGAAAGGAAAATGAAGCTTCCTGTCTAAAAGTAATATGGATTCCTTTGGGCGGTGAGCTTCTCGGAGGCCTTCAAACGGATGGATGTCCAGGATTCTATAGTGGGGATTTCTGTTGGAGTATGCATTGCAATAAATTGTTAGGGAAGTCTTTTGCAACTCTGAAATTCTGTGATTCTGCAAAGACACCTAAACTCTTTGGCACCTGTGGCGGTAGTTGTAGAGAGGAAGGAGGCTCTGGGAGTCATATGTTTTTGTTTTGTGTGAACTGAATCACCATTGGACAAAATGACAGTATTCTCCTCCTTTCCCAGTGATGCCAGTCATGCAAAAGCAGAAAAAAGAAGGAAAAATGCTCTGCTTCAGGTGAAGTACTTTTACCAGAATAATCCTAGTCACAATCCTAGGTGCTGTTATACCTGTATTTCTGAGCCCAGCAGATGGCATGTGGCTTGCCAGAGGTCACCCAGCAAGTGTATGAATCTTACCATAGTAGATACCCCTACATATGGGATGGTATTGAAGGTGGTGGAGACCCTTCTGTCTGGCCAAGATCGCCATGTTAGCTTAGAAGATTTTTTTTTAAAACTAAGGGGTGTTTCTCTATTAGAATAATAGACTTTAGACCTCAGGCTTCAAGTAGGTCACCTATTTGCTTCTCTTGGCAACATGGAAGTGGACCCAGCTACTATGGGTATATCTCTATAAGTACATATTATCTCCCCTGATAAGTTCCTTAAGGACAGTAAGGGATTAATTCTATTTTTGCCTTTGTATCACCAGTACAGTGTTGATGATATGCTTAATAAACAGGTGCTGATTGATTGATGATTGATTGGTGAGAATGTATTCTGAAAATTTCTTTGCTTGTATGCTATAATGGAAAGAATATTTTCTAGACTGTTACCTGTGTGACCTTGAACAAGTCGTAAACTTTCTTTTGCCTCAATTTTTTCTTCTTCTTTAAATTAAGAGGATGGGTTTAGATGGTCTCTGAGGTCCCTTCCAGGTCCAGATTTATGACTTAAAAGTTTTTACTTCTTTGAGGTCTTCTAGTTAGTGAGTCTTAAACAGTAAACTGATAGCTCGAGGAATAGCTCAAGCTTCCTTATGTTAATGGGGGATAATGCTGTGATATCACTTCAAAGCTTCTGTTTCTCAATTCCCAGAGACCCTAGTAATTTGTGAAAGATTTTATGCAATCTAGATGGAGAGTCAGGAGAAAGTTTTAGAATCACACCTAAATCTGCTGAATGAAAGAATGAATGAGAAAGTGACATGAAGCTAGGACACCCAGAGTTTGGCCGATGATGACTGGCTCAGCATTGCCTTTGTGCTTGTCCTCAGGTGGATTCCATGGGAGGTGGGGAGGCAGAGTACCTTTACTGCATATGTGGGTGGATCTTGACAAAGGAATGTCAAATGTCACATCCTATAAGAGAGAGTGCTATCCATCTGCATTACAGCACATTGTCTAGAAGGTTCTATTGTAATCTTATGCTTTCCTTTTTGTTCCTTCACTGTTTAAAGTGCAGAAAGAAAGGTAAGAGCCAGCATCCAGATAGGCTTCCAGCTTGGGAAGATGTGAGAGTGGTGCAGAGGATTGGTTTATTAGCTGGAAGCAAGTTGGATACCATTTTGTTCACCATTCTAATTTCACAGGTATGGTGTCCAAGACCCATAGGTGTGAAAGGACTTCGCTAAAGTCATCCACAACTTGGATGTGAACCCAATCTCTTCACTCAAAATCCAGTGCGTTACCCATGGAAAGGTCATTTTTCTTTTTCTGCCCTTGGCTCCCAGGGTTATGATCACTGTACATTCTCAAAGCCAGAAGACAAGAAGTACAATTTATACCGATAAAGGGTACAGTCTGATATGATTGAGTTTCTAAAAGCAGTATACACGTATGACCCTATGATGGTCATCTGAGGACAGACTGAGTCAGATGGACAGAATTGGCTCCTTCCATGTCCCTCCCCTTCATAGTTTTTTGTTTGCTTTGTTTGCAGAAAATCTTCACTAAGATTTGCTGAGGGGTTAGATCTCTGTTTGTTGAGGAGTATCCTTAATAAAGAAATCAGAGATGAATGGGAGAACAAAAATATGTTTGATGTGTGAACTTTAAAGTTCCCTCAAAGTCTTGAGTCTGGCACTCACCACCCTCTTACTCATGCCCTGTGCCGCACTCAGTAAGCCCACATCACTCCTTCTGTAACAATGGCGGCAGCCAATAAAAAAAAAAAAGAAAATAGAAAAGGCCCATCCTTCAGCAAACATTGATTCAGCAACTCTGTGAGCTTTAGGGGCTCTTGCCATTGAGGAGCATCAGAAAGGAAATGTGTGATTGAAGTGACAATCAGTGATTGGCATCAGGCAAGCTCATGATGGTGTCAAGGACCTGGCATGTCCATGGAGGAGAGACCATGTGCATTCTGTCCTCCTGCAGTTTAATTCGCTCCCCATTGGCCATCTTGCCAGATCCTTATCTCATCCGTTCTTATGCCAGGCCCATCACTGTCACACCAGAGCCTTTGACAGAGTAATGAGCTCTACCTTGTGCCAATCAGTCAGTGGCAGATGCCTTCTTCCTGTGACCATGGTACCCTAGGGAGGATGGTAGCAAACAAGACCCATACAGCTCTTGGTGAGGGAGGCCTCTTTAGCAAAACACAAGCAATAGACTTCTCCTGCAATTCCTACCTTCTCTAATGAGTCATTATCAGATTTCTGAGCCCCCTGGTCCCCTTGGCTCACACAGAATTGTTGACCAGCTCATCTTTGTTTTCTCTTCTTTTATTCATCATGCCTCTTATCTTCCTTCCTTTTTCTCCTATCATTCTTTCCTTTATTTTCTTCTTCCTCTTCTCTTCCTTCTCTCTCCTTATTCCTCTAGTCTTCCTTATTTCCCTCTAATCTTCCTCTTCTTTCTGCCTGCATCCTTCTCCTCCTCCTCCATTGTCTTCTTTCTTCTTCCTCTCTTCTTCCTTCTCTTCCTCTTATTTCTCTTCTTCTTTCCCTCTTCTTCATCTTCTTTCCTTTCTTCTTCAGTCCCCTTCATATTATCTCTTCCTTCTCTTTCTGTTTCATTTTTTCTTCCTCCTCTCTTCTTTTTCTTTTCTTCTTTACTGCTTTCTTCCTCCTTTTTCCTTCCTTTCCTCTTTTATTTCCTCTTCTTTCTTTTTTTCATCTTTAAGTACTTTTTAAAACTAGGAAGTACCATGTAAATGTGGATAATAGTTTTTATTGTTCTATCTTATATTTTACATGATGCTGATAGATTCTAAAGCACTTTCATCACAGCATCCTTGGGAGAGAGACAGACTAGTTATTATTACTACCCAAAGCCCAGAGAAATTCAGTGATTTGCCTGAATACACTCAGCTTAGCTAGTAGTGACACCATTACTTGATTTACAAGTCCTCTGCTTTCTGTCCTATGTTAGTCTTGTGTTGCTAGCATGTATGTGTGAGTCTAGGAACCTGCATGAGGCGAATGCAGTATGGATCCTTTCCTGGGCAAGTCACTTTAGTATTCCTTTAATGTTCTAAGTTGCCTAGAAGATGTTGCTTCCCTTCGGTGGAGGGAGTCTGGGTTGTGTAAACCAAGAAAATCAAAGGTCTTGTGCCTTCCCCTTCCTGCCCTCCTGCAACGAAGAAAAATGTTGGATGGGCATTGGTCCAGTAATAAAAACAACTTTGTGTTCTGGAAAAACTCATTTGCCCATGAATCAGAAGACCTGAATTTTAGACCAGGTTTTTTTTCTTCATGTATTGCCTAGATCAGTGAGATCCCTGTAGACCCTACCTAGGCTTGCAGCCACCTACGTTTGACATGTCTGCCCTAGGCAACCTTGGAGCAGAGATTGGGAGCTAGAAAGCAGAGTGAGTAGTCATTGAGCCTGGTCTCATGATTTTATAGATCAGCAGACTGAGTGGAGACTTTTCCAGGATCACTCAACTAGTAAGTGTCTGCGGTAGGATTATTCATCCATAATGAATGTGGATGGTATTTTTGTGAAATTCAGTTTTAGAAAGAGGTGTTATTGGAAAACGAGGTCCTTCAGGGCAGGTCCCTATCAAAAGATTCATTAAAGTCTTTCTTATGGGGGCTTTAAAGGCTCCATGCCCCTTATATCATTGTAGCCTCTTGAAAACCCTGTGAAATAGGAGCTGTAATTATAACTACCCCATTTCACAGATGCAGAAATTGAGACTGAAAGATGTGAGATTTTTTTTTGTTGTGCATTCTTTTCAGTTGTACCCAATTCTTTGTGACCCCATTTGGGGTTTTCTTGGCAAAGATGCTGGAATACATTGCCATTTCCTTCTCCAGCTCATTTGACTGATGAGGAAACTGAGGCAGACAGAGCTAAGTCACGCAGCTAGTCAGTGCCTGGGACTGGATTTGAACTCGAGTCTTCCTGACTCCAGGCCCAGGGCTACCTTTCCCACCCTCACACAGGTACTGAATTGGACCGCAGATTTAGAGCAGCTGGGGGGTGGAGGGGGTGGGCAGAGAACATTTCTTCTACCCCCGCCATTTTGCACATGAGGACGCTGAGTCCTAAGAAGATGATTTGGCCAAGGCCATGCAAGTAGTGACTCAGTACCCTGGAGGCCTTCCTCTGCTGGTTTGTTTAATAGGTTTTGTATATTTAGGGACAGTCCAGGTACCATCCTTGTGTAAGCTCTTCACTGGCCCACGTTCTTTCCTCTTCCTCCATTTCCATTTTGTTTTATTGACCATAGTTGCTAAAAAGTGGGTTTAAGATACAGAAGTTAACTGTTCCATGAACCTATTATTTCTGCCATGCTGCTTTAGTTTTCCTTGGAAAGATTTAAAGTCTTATCAGACATTTCAGAGCTAACCATCTCTCTCTCTCTCTCTCTCTCTCTCTCTCTCTCTCCACTCCAAAATTAGCTTTTTTTTTTAATGTGGGATTTGGAGTAAACGTGGTGAATATATGTCCAGAATGGGCTTTTTGAAGATCTTGCTCAAAATTACTTCAAAGTAATTTTTTAACATATTCTGTCGGTGTACACTGAGTGTTCTGTGATGTGTATGTTTCAAGAGTGGTAGGAATACATTAAAAACAGTATGTTCTACAAAACCTCTTGGTAAAATGTCAATCGAAGAATGAAAGAGAATTTGATGATCAATCTGTTTAACTAAAAATGAGTGTTTTCCTGTGGCAGTGCATCTATAAATGCGGCTCTTTGTGAATCATGGACCCCCCTGGGCCCTGAGCCGTGGAGGCCCATGAAAGGAAGATTGGTGCCTCTAATGAGGGTGCCTGTTGGTAGGAATGGGCTGAAGAAAGGCAAGTCCCCTTGGGAACTCTGGATTAGGAGCCCAGGAGTCAGCCTTCCTTCACTGAAGATATTGTTCACCTTTGGAACCATCCCAAGAATAGAGCAATAGTTCAAGCTCAGTGGGGTGTATGCAAGTGGTTTTGGCCCAGTGCATTTGCTTGAATGTTGTCTCTGAGGAATTAGATTGAAGAAAGGGGATTAGTTTAATAGTTACAACCAAAATAGCAATTCTTATGTGTCTATCGGTTTATACATGTTATTCCAATTGGTCTACAAAAGTAGTTCCCAACTTTTAAAATAATGTAAAAAAATCCCCACACCTATTTGTCCATCCGTCCATCTTTCTGTCAGTCTAGCTATCAATCTGTCTATCATCCATCTATCCATCCATCAGTCCATCCATCCATCTATCCATCCATCTTATGTATCTATCTGTTCATCTATCCTATACATCCGTCTATCTATCTGTCTGTCTGTCTGTCTGTCTGTCTATCTATCTATCTATCTATC
>NW_027185798.1:12398391-12412618 GCF_028583685.1 Petaurus breviceps papuanus
ATCCATCCATCCATCCATCCATCCATCCATCCGTCTATCTATCCATCTGTCTGTCCATCCATTCATCTGTCATCTATTGCTTCTCCCCCCATTGTAGTAATTAATATATTAAAATTCAATCCACCAACCAGCATTAATTAAATATGTGCTATTTTATTAGACTAGGTGCTAAAACTCCAAAGACAACAGCAAAATAATTTTATTTATCTCAGAACATCTATAAACATACGAAGAGTTCATAGAAATATATGCAAGCTTTTTTTTTGGCCTACTGAAGATGTTCTTGCTTGTTCTTCCATCTACCATCTCCATCCCCCACCTCCCCCATGTCCTCATTTTCTTCAGCTCTTAGAATTCCTCCTTCCCTTCAAAGTTCTGCTCAGGTCACGCCTCCTACCTGAGGCCTTTTCTCCTTGCCTTCATTCCTTGCCCTTTCCCCCAAACATTCCTTTACCTGCTCAGGTTTTCAAAAAAAAAAAATCTTAATGTGGTCTTTAAGATACTAAAGCTTAAAACTTCCTCAAGACTTCTGGGACCCCCTTGAATGTGCATAATGTCTCCCTCGATAGAGTAGAAACTTCTTGAGGGCAGGGACTATTTCATTCTTTGTCTCTGCCTTTATGGTCCCTGGCACTTAGCAAATCGGCAAACATTTATTAAGTGCCTGCCTCTGTCCCTACATGGAACGAGAGCTAGGGGGCACAGTACTGAGTTAGACTCAGGAAGTTTGCTGTTCAGTCATATCTGACTGTTTGTGACCCCATCTGAGGGACCACCCAGCTGCCCCCGAGTCAGTTCACATGCTGCCTCAGACATACACTAGCAGTACAATCCTGACCGAATCACTTACTCTCTCTCAGATTCACATTCTTATTGATAAATGAGGGCTAATAACAGAACTTACCAGATGTGGTGTTCTGAGAATAAAATGAAGTAACTTATGGAGATTTTTACAAACCATAATGTACCATATAAATGATAGTTGTGGTAGCGATAACAGTTATTATTGTCAGTGGTGATTATTATCATTCTAATATTATTAATTTTTAATAACGGTGGTAATGATTTGATAATTATTACTAGTAGTAGTAGGAGTTCCTTGAGGTCAGAGACTGTTTCATTTTTTGGTTTTTGTAAATTTGGGGTCTCACATATAGTAGGAGCTTAATATATGTTTATAGATTGGTTGAACCATTTGATACAATGATATCACTTTGGGGTTCTTAGACCCTTTGCAACAATTCCTTTTTCCCTCAGTTAAAAGCCTCAGGTCTGTATAATAACTTTGTAAAACAGATTAATGAACTACAAACCATTTTATCCTCATTTTAGAAATGAAAAAAGTCTTCCATGGAGGTGAGCCCTCTGGTCCCATAGGTTGGGTACAAGCTCTGGCCGGATCTACTTCCCTGGGAAAGCTGGGAGCAAAAAGTTTGTGTGTCCACTAAATTTACAAATGCTCTCGACTGTGATAGCAATGGGTGATTTTTTAATAAGTCATTGCCCCTTTCAAAGACTTTCCACAAGGGGAGGGAGTAACCATAACTACCAAAATCACTGAACCTTGATGTAAGCACAGATTGGAAACTGAAACCCGGAGAATGGAAGTGACTTTTCTAAGAGCTTGCATGTAGTGACTGTCAGAAGCAGAGCTCAGAGCCAACTTTCTTCCTCAGTGTAGAAATTGTGTTTGGTTTTTCTTCCTTCCCCCTTTGCCCCCATTATATACACTCCACAAGTAAACCACCCTGGAGAGCATAGATTTAGAGCTTGAAAACCATCTCTTTCAATTTTTTCTTCTTTTTTCATTTGAGGAAACTGAGTCCCTAAAATGTTCAGAGACTTACCCAAGGTCACACAGGTAGTGAATAGTGGTATAGAGTGCTTCTATGAAGAGAAGGCATGTGTTGTTTATCCCTCCATAATTCATGTATTTACAATATCATTAAAATTGTATAGATTAATATCGTATTGTCCTATGGATTATTACAATCAATACAGTGGAAAGAGCGCTGCCCCCTGAGTCAGAAAACCTCGGTTTGAACCTCATTCTCTGATATCTACTAACCGCTTCCCTGACCTCCTCTCTAAAATGGTTGTTAGACCAGATGTCCTTTGAGCTTCCTTCAAACTCTAGAATCATGGTCCTGTGGCTGAAGATTTGAATCCAGCTTCTCAGAGTCTAATTTTATTTCTTTCCATCCTACGTGCTACATAGCCAATAACAGACAAAATGGCGACCACTTCTTTGGAGTTGAACAGATTCACAGTGACCTTGAAGGTCATCTACTTCAGCTTCCCTCCCTAGAGCCAGATTCTCCTTTCAGACCATCCGTGGGCCAGGGCTGCATTCCCTGTTAGGCCTCATCTCTAATGAATATTTACATTACATAAATGGGAAAATTGGTGGGTTCCCTCGGTGGAAACATGATATTGGTATTTTAAAAATAAACTTAAATAAGGTCAGAATTTTTATCCTCTGGAGAGAATTTCACGTCTGATTAAATAGTTTACATAAACTTAATCTTTTTCTGCTATATGCATTATAATCTCAGATATTATTCATGCACTATTCCTCCGTGAACCATAAAATGTTCATTTCTTCAAAATGAATATGAAGCTTCAGAGCATTAGTAGTCTTAAGAGCATAAAAACTTTATTGCTTTGTGCTTAACATTTTTCAAGCAACTTTCGAAAGCTGAAACAAATTTTTTTTTGCATTTAGATTAATGGAAGATGTTTTCCATTTGAAGGATCTGGAAAGGGAGCGACAATCACAGAAATCCCCGCAAGGTTACAAATGTAGTACTTTTGATTCCTCCCAGAGCTGTGTTAGCTGAACAATCATTTCTCAGCATGGCAAGGTGGCGTAATTGGTCTATACGGCGGCAATGTCGCAAACGAGTCCGTTCCCGGGAAAGCTAATATGCTTCTACTTAATAATTTCCTTCAAGAGCCAGAATTTGAATGTATATTTCACCCAGCTTGAGGCAAACAATTTGTATCCATAAGTTCTAGTGGAAGTTACCAGGGGGTCAGGTAATTTATTTCAGTTTGTGAAGTTTCACAAACTGTGGGACTAAAGATACATTCCATTCTTTTTCATTGTTCCGTGAGTCATTGGATGCAGTTGGCAGCGTTTCCTTCTCAGTGATGCGTGAAGTTGAAACTTTCATAAAATATCATAATGGGGGGAAACCTATTATTCCTAGAGATGTTTTGACTGTGGTTGGAGTCTTGAGTCTGCTTTGAGCATTTCTACTGCTCAGCCTTCTGTGAGCCTAGATGGGATGAGTGATGGTGGTGTTTGTCACTTCCTGTGGTGGCTTGCCCCCCAAGTGAGACACTCTCTGCATCTTCCCTTTCTCCAGGTAAGACAGGCTGGGTGGAGTCTGCAATAGAATGCTAGACTGGGAATTAGGAAGACTTGGCAATGACCATATATGCCCCTTGAGACACTTAGCAGCTCTGCGTCCCAGCAAAAAAATCACAACTTTCCTGAGCCATAGTATCCTGAGCTCTAACGCGGGGATCATAGGAAAATAAATATCTACAACTCTTCTTTAGGACAGTTATTTTAAAGATGAAATGAGATAAAGATAGATGGGTAGGTGAATAGATAGATGGACAGATGGCTAGATGGTCGGATGAATGGATAAATAAATGAATAGGTGGATGGATAATAGGTAAATGGATGGATAGATGAATAGGTAGATGGATAATAGGTAAAAGGGTAGATGGATGGATAGATAGATGAATAAATGAACAGATAGATTAATGAACTTATATAGAGATGAATGGGTGGATAGATAAACTTATAGATGATGGATAGATAGATAAATAGATTGATGGATAGATAGAATAGATGGATGGAAGAGCAGATAAGCAGATAGATAAATTTATATAAGTGGATAGAGAAACATATATGGATGGGTGAATGACTAGACAGATGGATGGATAAATAGATGAATTTGTAGATAGATAATTGGACTGATGGATAGATAGATAGAAAGACAGATGGATGGATGGATTCAGAGATATATGGGATCTCCACTTGCATCCTTGTAGAAAGTTCTTGGTGAACATTTACCCTTATAAAAGCATGTCATATCCTGCCCTAACATTTATTTAGAAAGTTGCCTGGTACATTTTGAGATCAATTTATTTGTCAGTTGATGTGACAAATAGAAAATATTTGTGAGAGGTGGGACTAAAACCTGGTCTTATTTAGTCTAGGACCAGCTCTCTCTTTCCTAAACAATGCTAACTTTCTAAATAAATAAGAAAAAAGATACATGTTTTGTACTGGAGTTTTGGTTTCACTGTCATTGGGAACTTCACATAAATAAATACCACCCTTTCTGCCTTAGAGTGTTGCCTAGGGGCATCTCAGGGTTAAGTGACTGGGCTAGAGTCACATAGTCTCTATGGGTCATAGGTTAGGTTTAAGCCCATATCTTCTTGGATCCATTCTTGCCACATTTCTTCTGACGTATGATATAAATTAAACACTTTGGAAACTGTAAAGAGCTTCATAAAATGCAATTCTCTATATTTGTTAAAAATTCACAGCCATGATTCCTACTATATCCTGGGTATGATGGGAACATTCTGAACAAACTTAGTTTGTGCCCAACACAAAATTACTCCACTGTTGCCCTACATTTCATAATCGTATGATTAGATTTTTATGTATTTGTTTCTGCTATGGAATATAAAGGTATGCAACAGTTAAATTCAGTGATAAGCTATTTTTTTTATTATTGTCATCTTCATTTTCATTATATTCAAGGTACTGTGCTTGGAGACTGGAATTTAAAGATAAAACTGAAGCAGTCTCTGCCCTCAGTATGCTTCCATTATATTGGGTTGAGCACATTATACACAGAGATAAGTGAATAAAAAATTAATCCAAAGTCATTTCAAGAGGGAGAGGGTAGTAACAACTAGATAAGAGGCAGGAAATACAGGAGATGGCACCTTTGCAGAGCCTTGAAGGAAGCAAGAGATTCCACGAGGTGGGTATGAGAACTGAGAACATTCCTGATGTGACCAATGGCTGGGCAGAGGCATGGAGGTGAATGAAGGGATGTCAAATACAGGGAACATTTAGTAGACCTGTATCCATGTACTAGGGATGTGTCAAGGGAAGTGAGAGGAATAAGATTCCGTGTGTCAGTAAGACCATATTGTAGGCTAGTGGGTAATTTTTTTTTGTTTTTTTGAGCAGCCTCATGCTACGTGCACTAAATACTTTATATCATCTGAATTTATTCTCAAAACAACAGTCCTGGGAAGTAGGTGGTATTATTATACTTATTTTATAGATGAGAAAATTGAGACAGAAAGAAGAGCAATGAGATGCTCGATTTCTGCATGGCTAGTAAAGTGTCTGAGGCTGGATTTGAATTCGGGTCTCCTCCACTTCAAGCCTAGCCCTCTGTCTCAAACCTTAGCCTTGCTGCCTCTTAGCACTAGTGGAATGCCAGCTCCTTCACAATAGGCTCTGTTTTCATTTTGTGTTCAAATTCTCTGGCCTTAGCAGAGTCCCTGGTGTATTTAATC
This sequence comes from Petaurus breviceps papuanus, assembly GCF_028583685.1. NCBI lineage: Eukaryota > Metazoa > Chordata > Mammalia > Diprotodontia > Petauridae > Petaurus > Petaurus breviceps. Next base: position 12,403,957 of record NW_027185798.1, read on the forward strand.
AATATTTGTTAAATAAATGAATAGTGCTAGACACTGGGGAAATACAAAGGTTTAATAATCTCCAGTCCCTGCCTTAATGGAAGTCATAATCTAGTGGGCTGGTTTAGAGAAAAACACATAAATAAGTGATTAGAATATTTCATGTACATCTAATATAAAATTATTTCTCATAAGTACATAACAAAAGTCTTTTCTGATTGCTATATGAAATCTGGAGGGGAAGTAGGCTGCTTCCCTTTGACACAAAGCTATTCAATATCACTAGTTCAATTCCCTAAACTCTTATGAAAACTCATATAAACTCTTATATCTATTGTGTTTGAGACATTGTGAAAGACTTTGGGCCAACCACTCCCTGCCTGGTAGACAGTGGTGGAGAAGAGGCCTTGTTCAGTGGGGTGTATCAATCATTTACTCAAAAAACATTTATTAAGCATCTGTTAGCATAGAGTTAATGATTGGACCTGCAATTTCTTCTGTATGGGTCATTCCCAGGTTAGGAGGATCACTCTTCCAATGCATGGCCCCATTTTCTCCACAACCTAGCATATTAGAGAGTTTCTCTGGATTACTGGAAATTCAAATGACTTGCCCAGGCTTACAGAGAGAACTTGAACACAGGTTTTGCTGACATCTAGACACACTGGTTTTCCAACACGTTGCCTCTCTGTGAGCCTACCACATTTGATTTTGTGAATCATTGACTGATAAAGATTTAACTGTTCTCTACCTCTCTTAATCTCTTTGAAGAAACTGACCGGTTAAAGCTATCCAGAATTTTTAGGTGCTTTAGCTCAGGCTTGAGCCAAACAGAATGGAAAGTCTTGGCTCAAGGAAGGAGTTCAGCTGTATTTCTGTGACACTGAAAACCAACAGAGCAAAATTCTTGGAATCTCAGTGTCTCAAGAGGACCTTCTGGTGGATTCTCTTGTTTCATTTATTCTGGTGAGCTCAAGTCAGAGGTCACTGTCTGTATTACTGATAGCCCTGTCTTGAAATATGTCCTACTTGAGTTTAGAATAGTTCTTTGCATTTAGGCAAGGCCCATCAGGCCAGTCCCAAAATGGCTGGTCACTCTACAAACTGGAATGTTTCCTGACCAATTGTCTACTTATGACAAAGATAAAAATTGCTCTCCACTATTCATCTGAACTGCTTCAGTGATTCTATTTGCAAATCAAATGTAGTCTCTTTGTAGTTCCTCATCATCAGAATCTTCTGATTGGTTTGGGTATTTAACACCTTCCTAAATCAGCTTTTGTATTTGTGTTCTGCTGAAATAGCTGTAGAGGCTCACATGAAATCCTTCCTCACTTACTGCTATTTAGTGGATGAAAATGTCATTTTCTCATTACCAGCAAAGATAAACTTAGAAGGTTATGCTGTGTATGTGTGTGTGTGTTTCCCTAACGCCCCAGTATAATATATTCAGAACTCTTTCTCTGCAGCGTTATCTTCTTTCTGAGCTGGCGTTTCCAAATGCTGACATGAACACAGTATGGCTGGAGGTTAGTCTTGGGGAAATCATGTCTTCTCCCTTGGATGGCAAGATTACCGGAGCTCTGCTGACTCTTGGTGTCGATTCGTATTGTGCTGATACAATGGAAGGATCTGATAGGCTTTGCCGCCCCCACCCCCATCCGGAGATACAGCCTGGAGAGGATGGTGGAGATGTGGGAAGGGAGGTGGGGGCTGGGTGGAAGGAAAACACCATGGCCTGAATTTCGTTAGTGGTGTGACAATGAGAGAGATAAGTAGATGTGACAGTTATGAATGATGTACTGTCATGCACTTGTGCTTTCAGACTCAGATAAATTGGCAGTGCTGTCAAACACCAGCTATGGAGAGCAGAGACCTCTGATGAACCTTCTAATATGGTAAATGGGAGTCTTAATTCTTCATTAACTGGAAAAAGGAGATTTGGCCATGTAATTTTCTCCTTGCTGCCTGTTTTAAAGATTCCAATAACCCAGCATTTACAGTTGACTAGGCAGGGATTGCTTTTTCTCCCCCCACCTCATACTTGCGACATGCAGACTGTGAAATCTAAGGAAACCGCCGTCACCGCCACCGCTTAAACCCAGACTTATTGCCTTGGTTATCTTTAATGACTTTGAAATGTATTGGCCTCATTATGGAACAGTGCCGTTATCAATTCCTCTAATTAGGTGATGTGCTCCCATAAGAAATTTAACAGTAAAGTGCAAACATGAGGTAGAGGGATCCTGGGCTGGCAACCTGGGTTTCGGGGCAGAATTGGAAGTTGCTCTGTTCTCTTATCGATCCTGGGAGCCTCAAAGCCCCTAGTATCTCTGCCCTCTCTCAGACTGCTTGGTGTGGTTCTCCCTCTTCGATCTGGAGTGTGGGTTAGAACAACTCTCTCAAGAGGACATCTCTTCACCTTTCATTGGATCATAAGTTGCACCATGGTATCATGTATGGGGAGCTGGCATCCAGGGCATACTCTGTAACCCTGAGAAAGTCATTACATTTCTCAGCCTCAGTTTCCTGTACCGTAAAACAGGAAGAACGATCGCCTTTACCTCAAAGGGCTGTTGTCAAGGTCATTTGAGATAATAGATCCAAGGAACTTTGTAAGCCCCAAATATCATGTGCTGTGATGGTGATGCCATTGAACTCTTCTTTCATTAAACCAACAAGAATGTGTAGCATCGGTACCCACCTCAGATGGGCCACCTTGGATCCCTTCAGCCAGCTTTGCTTCAGTTAATATGTCATTTGGAAATACTTCTCACCCCCTTCTCCCATCCCCCTTTCTGAGGGAAAATCTTCAGCTTAATTATTATTAGAGAACCTCAGAAGGAAGTTATAATAGATGGTCCAGAAAAGACTGATTGTTGGTTTATTATTATTGCTATTATTATTTCTCATTCTAGAGACTGGTCATTTTTATTTAGTTACTTGGAGATGGGATTCAGTGTCGATAAAGTATAATTTATCTTTAATTGATGAGTTCTCTGGTTAGAGTATGATGAAATGATAAATAGCAAGAAATCATGGTTTAAGCCCTGTACACACAGTAGGTCCACACAGTCTTTGCTGAATGAATGGATGTCAGAATGGACAACCTTGAATGTCTTCTCTACTAAGAACCTTTCCTAAGTGAGACTCCCTAGAGAGAAACTTGTAACTCATATAGGCCTATTTCTGTTTATGTGGATATGAGGAACTTCACCCCTCTCTCTGTATTGCAGCCAACAGTCACCAAGCATGTATTAAATACTTATAGTGCTAGGCACTGTTCAGAATTCATGGGCAGCTTCAGTGTAGAATCTCAGCATTGGAAGGGCTTTTAGAGGCCATCTGGTTCAACTCACACATAATCACATATTCCCTCTACAATAGAATTGAAATTCTAAACGACTGATGCTTAATCTAGATTTTTTTTTTCAAGAAGAATTCTCTGGATCCTTGTATCTTGTAGCTTCTTCCTTTTCCCCTAGTGGATAGGGAACCCAGAACATTTTCCGTTTTAGTGGTGTTACGTTTTCTTACACATCTTCAGGGCTGTTCTTTCAAGAAGCTTTTTTTTTTTTAAGAGGGGCAGGATATAGGCTATTTTGTTGTTCAATCATTTCAGTGACTCCTTATGGGACTTTCTTGGCAGATACTGGTGTGGTTTGCCATTTCCTTCTCCAGCTCATTTTACAGATGAGGAACTGAGGCAGATAGGGTTCAGTGACTTGCCTAGGGTCACACAACTAGTAAATGTCTGAGGCTGGATTCGGACTCTGATCTTCCCGACTCCAAGTGCAGTACTCTAACCATTTGGCTACCTAGCTGCCCCAAGAATATATAGAGACCTCTGTTTAAATGACAGTTTCAAAGTATGGCTGTCCTTTTCTTTCCTCCCCTTTCCTGTCTGGGAGTGTTCTTATTATATTTTGTATTTGCTACGTATGTGTGTGTACCGTCTTACCATCCCAATCAGAATATAAGCTCCTTGAGGACAGGAACACTTTCATTTATCCTTACATGCCCCTGCACCTGGCAGAGTACATTCCATATGCCTAGCACACAGCCCTGTAAGTAGATGAATGAAAGCAAAGATGGATGAATTTTAAATTAGTTGATATGATACTAAGCCCCCCCAAAATGAAAATTAACCAACACTTTTACCGTAACCTCACCCCCTACCTTGACCTCAAACATACATTTTTTTTAGAAATTGTGTATTCTAATATATGTATATACATATGCACATGTGTGCGTTTATATGTACACACACTCAAAAACTCTTTCCTGTTTTGGATCCCCTGTTAGGTCGATGCCCTCGATTAACTCAGATAATTGAGAGTTGACTATAATTCTAGATCACACCTTCAGGTTGTCTCATCGAGACACTTAAAAATGGCTATTGATGTCAACAACCACTATAAGTTGCTACTAATTGGAAAGAACACAATTTCTCAAGTTAAAAAAAGGAAAGAAAAGAAAGAAAAATCCATTCCCATTAAAAAACCCAAGCTGTACTTGCTTAAGCACAAGGATTCTAGCCTTGATAATGATGTTGCCAGTTCTATAGGTAATGTGTCAAGTGATGGATTTCCAACCCTTCACTCTCTCTGTTTGCCAAGTATGGAAGAACAGAATGAAGTCTGATTCCTGAGTGGCAGCTCTTTGAAGCTACTTCTTTTCAGTCCCCGGAGGACCCTGAGTGGGTATGGAGAGGGGAGAACACCCCATCCCAATGCTCTGCCCTCCTCCTCCCTTAATCTTTTAAAAGAGATGGAAACAAAGCCACCTATCACTCCAGGGCTGACTGAAGATAGCAGTCCTCGAGCATTCTTCCCCCAAGTACTGCCAAGGAAGGAGCTTTCAGAGGAGAGATTAGAATGCTGCCATGCCTAGCCCGGAGAGTGCAGTCAGACACTGCAGCTGGGTAGCTCTGTTCTGTAGGCTTGGCCTCTCTTGATGAGAGCTCCCAGCATCCAATGCCCTTGCCTTTCTCTTTTGCATTGCTTATGCCTTCCCAGTGAAGCGCTGGTCTGCATCTCTTTTTCTTTCCTTTCTCCTGGAAGAGGAATATTTGCTTTGGGGGAAAAAATGCTACCTGGGAAATCTTCACCAGATAGCTTAGAGTTACCAGAAAGGAGCAAATCTCCAAGCGTTTCCTCTTCAGGATGTCTCCCCCTCCAAACCTTCCTCCTCCTCCTACCTCGCCTTGCAAATTGTTATTTATGTGTATTATTGTAATTACTTGAAGAAAATCAATAAGCCTTGCTTGTCCTTGTCAGCTGTGGTCCCTTTCTGTCTCTCTCCTTCTGTTTTTATCCTCTCCCCATCTTTTGCAAATGGTTATTTCTGTAGGTATTATTATTGTAATTACTTTAAGAAAATTGATAAAAAAAAATCCATGACAATTTCTTATCTCGGAATTGTTACCTAGACTTTTAAAAAAATAATAATAAATAGACTAGATTGTCCCTGCATCGGCATGAGATTTGTTATTCCAAAATGATTATTCCAGGAGTCCTAATCAAAAATGCCTCCCTCCAAAAGCGGGTGCTGTGCCTTTAATATCTGCAACTGCTTCCCCGAGTGGAGTTGCCCAGTCTTTCATCAAAGAAACACATCTCCCATATCCCTGTCTTTAAAAACAGCAATTATGTGTAAATGCCTCCTGATTTATTTCCGCCAGGGCCAGTGGCCAGTCTGAGTCGCCACAATTTATTGCTAACCGTCACTTTTACATGATAGGTTTGTAACAAATATCTGCCGCATATTGTTAAATTAATCTTCCATTTAAAATTAATGGAGTTAGACTCCCCAGGTTCAATGTAATTTCGTGTTCACGGGCAAGGAGGGACGTGGGCTGCATGCAGAATGAGGCAAGGCCAAACGCCCTAATCTTTCATCACCTTGAACCTGGGGACTAGGACGCCTTCTCAGCACCAACTAATGAGATTGAGCCTGCTTCTCTCCTGAGGATGCCAGCTCAGAGCAGCTTTTCTGCTCAGATACAGCAGGCTCCGTCTTATTTTAATAATTCCTCAGATATGACAAGTCTGATGTTATGTATGAAAGAGGCTGGCTTGAAAAAAGAGATGAAATGAATTTTATATCATTACTTCAAAACCGAAACCAGCTAAGGGAAGTATGTTGCAGTTAAAAAAAATGCAGTAAGCATTTTAGCCATGAAATATTGTGAATGTAAATAGGAATCATCCTTTCATTTATTATAATGCACGATCACCTTAGCCTTCTTTTCTATAATTCTTGGGTCCATTCACACATTAATCAAAATAATGTGGATGAAAGCAGGAGCTTGTCCAATAAACATTTGGATGAAAATATCAGAAGGAACTTGTAATTCCTAATGGGATTCACCATTCTGTACTTCTGATGCCTCATCACTCCTTTTCCTCTGTTTGAAAATGCATCTCTCTTCTATGCACTGCTAACCTACAAATTGGGTCTTAGATAGCTTAAAAATGATTGAATCAAATTGTGCAAGGGCATTTATTTGACTTCTTTTGTTTCTTCATATTTATTGTAAACGGGTTTGTTTTTAGGGCCCTGGGAAAGGGAGGGTCTGAGCTGATGAGTTTCAGCTGCTGGGAGACAGCATCTGGGGCATCTGGGGCATCTGGGGATGGTTGCTAAGACATGTTCAACCTAGCTACTGCTGGACAGCACCTCAGGACCAGTCATCTCTGCTGGAGTAGGGAGTGACTCCTACATGTACCCAAAGCGGGAAACAAGAGAGTGTGAATTCTGTGGTCCTGTTCTGGGAGACCAGACCAAAAGGGCTTTGGACAGACTCTTCCTGGTTCCATTTTATCCAGTGAACTGTATCTTGACCTGTCATATCTGCCATTTTGGTCCAGGATTCCCAAGGTTTGTCGAGTCGGTAATAATATCATAACATGAGGAATGATTGAGTCTAAAATACATTACTTGTGACTTGCTATAAATTAAGTCTAAACTGTGTTTCCAAAGAGGTGTGATTTACATGTAAATTCCAGAAACAAGTGTGTATATGCAACAACTCAATCAATTCACTCAATTAGTGAGCAAGCATTTATTATATGCCCGCTACGTGCCGGCATCCCAGGTACGATGAGAAAAACGGACTTTTTCTTCCCCTCAGGGAATTCACATTTCATTGGATGAGACATGCTGCCCATAAAGAGATACGAAATACGAATGCAGCAAACATATTAAGCACCTGTTGTATGCAGAGTGTTCTGTGTACCCTGTTTATACATATAATAATGACAATAATAGTGAACATTGACATAGTACGTACTGTATGCCACACGCTGTGCTAAGCACATTGCAGGGATCATCTCCTTGGGTCTTCACAGCAACCCTGGAAGGTAGGTACTATTATTGTTCCCATTATACAGATGAAGAAACTGAGGCAAACAGAGGTTCAGTCACTTGCCCAGTACCACATTGCTGTGTTAAATATCTGAGGCTGGGTTTGAATGTGGGTCTTCCTGGACTCCAGACCCAGAAATCTGTATACGATGCCATCTGAATGGCTAGGTGAAAATTTCTGACCCCTGACGTCTCTGTGGGAAGAATAATTGACCTCAAGCTTTGTTGTGTAGTTTCTGTGTGTTGTTTGACTCAAATATAATTCTAGGTTCACTAAACTATATATAAGCATCTCTGAAGGCTTTATATTAACTTAGAAAACCACAAATTAATATTATCTGCATTGTATTGTATTTTTATTTATTTTGTTAAATGTTTCCCAATTACATTTTAATCTGGTTGGGGCTCCACTGGTAGTGTTGTGGGCCTTGGACCTTTTGGTTGATACCTCTGATCTAATGTGACTTCTTATTTCATTACTCAGCTGAAACATTTCTTTTCTTTTATGAAAGAGTTTCCTAGTGGCATTTTGTGAGCTGGATCTGTACTGAGTTCCTGTTGTTCAGGTTATGGTGTGTACTTGGTTAGACATCCCATTAAGTTATATCTCAGATGGTGCTACAGACTGCCAGTTGCTTAGGTCCAAAATTAGGAAGATGAAAAGCAGAGTGGGCTATATTGTAATCAGGCAGTCATATTACAGATCCTCTAGAAACCCAAAGTTATTCCCTGTTGCAAATGTCCTTTTTCCCCGTTTTTGTTTTTAAACATCAAAGAATCCTAGGACCATATCTGGAAGAAACCTCAAAGAATTCAATGTATTCATTATGTAGATGAGAAAACTGAGGGCAAAGGAAGCTAAGTGACTCCCTCAGGGTCATTTGGGCAGCAAGCAGCCCTAGTCTCTTGGTAGTGCTTTGTGGCTGGGAATTTTTGACTAACATAATCTAAGGGGGAAAATTATGGCAGATTCACATGATGAATAGAGGATACAAATGGTGTTATATTATCAATATTCACTCAGAGGAAAAATAGAATAAGAATATCATCACAGGACAGTGATGGTGGGAAAATAATATTGTCCCATCATTAGCAAGAAGTCAAGATAACGAATAGACAAGTGACCATTGTCCTTGTTGAGTTTTCTTTTAACTCTAGAACTATAATCTTAAATGAGTAAGAGATAGATAGTAATGGATGGATGGATGGATATATAGATATAGATAGACAGAGAGATTGATATAGAGGGATGGATGGATAGATAGATAGATAGATAGATAGATAGATAGATAGATAGATAGATAGATAGATAGAT
>NW_027185798.1:12412628-12412853 GCF_028583685.1 Petaurus breviceps papuanus
GATAGATAGATAGATAGATAGATAGATAGATAGATAGATAGATAGATGAATGGATTAAATAGAGAATGATTGACGGATAGGTAGAGAAAGAGTGATGGATGAATTGATAGATAGTCGGATGGATAGATAGTCATGGATGGATGAATAGATAGAGATAGATACAGAGGGATGGATGGAAAGATAGATAGATAGATAGATAGATAGATAGATAGATAGATAGATAGA
>NW_027185798.1:12412863-12427032 GCF_028583685.1 Petaurus breviceps papuanus
AGATAGATAGATAGATAGATAGATAGATAGATAGATAGATAGATAGATAGATAGATAGATAGATAGATATTTCAAAACAGTGAAATAGTAAAAGAATCAGAGAAAGTCCTCCTGCATGTTGGGACAGTTCTCTATGAAGGATTTACAGAAAAACACCAACAAAAAAATGCACTAAGATGAGGCATCCTTTGGACATGAACTGGTGGGTAGGTTCTGTACCCCCATCTGATCAGAAATCCATTAAAGTTCTAGGGATTAGAATTGAAGGCTCCAGTCTAGACAATGGGTTTTTTCCTTGAATTTATAAATTTTCCAATTTTTAAACATTTTACATTCTAGGCCTGTTGGGTTACATTGGAGCCAGCTATTGATAAGACTGTGGGACAATTTGTAGCCTTCAAGCTCTGCTCTCCTTAAAACCATCCAGAGTTTTTGCTACCATGATCCAAGGTCAACTTTTGACTGATCCTTTACTCCAAGTTATTAAGAATATAGTGATCTTTTTTTTTGAAGGGGCAGTTGGGGTTAAGTGACTTGCCCAGGGTCACACAGCTAGTTTGTGTGTGTGTGTGTGTATGTGTGTGTGTTAAGTGTCTGAGTCCAGATTTGAACTCAGATCCTCCTGACTCCAGGGCTGGTGCTCTATTCACTGTTCCACTTAGCTGTCCCCATGGTGATCTTTTGCATACTATTCTTAAGATCTACAAAATGTTTAAAGAAAATCTTGTGTCTGCTCTCAAAAATGGGATCAATCTAATTCAATAAGCATTAAGAAGAACCTAGCACGGTATCTTTCATATAGAGAAAAGGATTGGTCCTCATTGGAATCAGGAACTCATGGATGAGGAGGAAACTTCTACCAATATAGACTGTACCTCCTTTCCTTTTGCATCCATTTTGTGTAAGATGTGGATGCAGCACAAAGCAATGGAGAGAGAGAGTTGAAACTTGGAGTCAGAAGGACCAAGGGTCAAGTCCAGACTCTGACCGATGTTGTGTGACCCTTGTGTTTTCAGTGTCCTAAGCACCTTTAAGACTATAAGCAGAAGAGGTGCTGATCCATAGAAGCTTCTGCGTCCATGGGTTCTCATCTAAGATCCAGTCTCTATCCCTATATGAAAGATGCTATCCTAAGTTCTGGGGATTCAGACAGATGTGCAGCAATCCCTTTGCTTAAGTGGTTTACCTACTTGTATGTAATGAATCCTTCCTGTAGTCTTCTCACAGTTGAGTAAAGCAATGCTTGCTGCTTCCTATCAGGAAAGCATTAGAAACCCTACTGAAAATATCCTAGACAATCTTCTAATTTCACTTGCAAGACCTTTTCCACAAGTGCTTAGACACATCATAGAGACCAAAAAGACCTTACAAACTATAACATGCCACAGAAAAGTGAGCATCTGTGTTGCCAGCATGATCAAGAACATTTTTGAATTTATCAAATTCACATGGTTAGGGAAAAAGAACAGAGAATGGATCTAAGAAAGAGAAAAGAACTTCTTCCTTGGCTTCATTTCCATAGGAGAGGAAGGGTAGGTAGCAGGAATAACATACCTAGATACTTGCAAGGCAGGCTCTGTCTTTTGATTCAGATCAGAGTCTATACTGTGTGTTAAAGGAGAAAAAAAGTGAGATGGAAGCAGCAATTGAAACAGATTTATTAGAAATTTCAATATCTATTGAAGTCAGCAAAGCCCGAAATAAGGTTAAGTAAACACTGCCTATTTCTGTGATAAGGTTTCCAGAGCAGCGAGTCTTTTTTCTTCCCCTTCTTATTTTTATGTAACTATTTTACCCCGTCTTCATGGAAATTTGATTAAGCTCTAGGAAGCTGTTGTCGTTAACAACTTTTCTATTGGTTTTTAATGACTAGGGGGGAGGCCTGTCCAAACTGTAGATGTTCATTAGGTCGTCCTTATTGGCCACTTTGTCTTTTCAAACTGGAATCCAATACTGTTCTGACCTTGAGATTTCAATGTGCACTTGCCCCTGGCCTGGAGGATAGCAGGGCATGTATGCATAATATTATATACTTGAGTCTACATGGGCCCATACAGTAGAATTATTAGACCATAATGAATACAGAAGAATCCCGAAATGGAAGCATTATTCCTCATCTATTTTAAAAATTGAATTGTAGAATCATAGATCTGAGGCGAAAGGGACCACTGCATGGCAGATTGGAAAAGCTGCTGGATTTGAGGGCAGAGGATCTGCATTCAAATCTCAACTCAGTTGGCGCCTTTGTGAAGGTCACTTAATTTCTCTGGGCCTCGGTTTCCTTGTCCTTATAATGAGCCATTTAGATTAGATAACCTCTTAATCTGTGATTCTGTGACCTTAGAGTCTACCTAGCTCAGTCATTGCTCCTTGTTTTACATGTCAGGAAACTGAGGTCAAGGTAAGATCAGTCACTCGCCTGATTTCAAACAGCTAAAGAAAACTGGTAATGCAAATGAGAGATCAGGCATTCTCTAGAGGGTCTTGAAAACCAGCCCATAGTGAATTAAGGCTATGTACAAAAGTACTCAGATTATTTATAAACAGGATAGGGAGGAGCAGGTCAGGCTGCAAAATATCACCCCAGCTACCCCCCCAGCAAGTGATCAGAACCATTCATTCACATGTTAATCTTGTGAGTAATGCTAAGTGTTATGGTCACCAGCTGTTTAAAAGAAACTTGGATAATAATATTGATAATAGCTAATATTCATGTAACGCTTTAAGGATTACAAAGGCCTTTTACATACATTCTCAACTTTGACCCTCACAATAACTTTGTATGTTGTGTGCTTTCACTGTTCCCATTATACAGATGAGGAAACTGAGGAAAATATGTCTCAGTATGTTAGGTGATTTTCCCCTGGTCTAGTGTTATGGCCACCATTTTACAGATGAGGAGACTGAGGCTGATAGACACACAGGGGGTAAGTTCCTGAAGCAGGATTTGAACTCAGCTCTTGCTGACTTTCTTGTCTAGCCCTCTATCTACCATACTTTCTAGATTCCCCTCTACGCTGTTTATTTTATGTTGTTTTTGTTTATGTACCCTTGAATTCCCCACAGATAGTGTTCTGAGTAGCAGATCCTTAGAGATGCTGAATAGCTGGGGTTTTTGAGTCTGGAAGACCTGGTACTTCTGACATATACTATCCACAATTCCCTAAGAGAGTCATTTATAAATCACCTACTGTGTGTTAGGTATTTTGCTAAGTGCTAATATCAGTAAGAAAAGCAAAAAAATTGCCTCTTCTCACAAGGAGTCACTTATCTATCGATGCCTCTGACTGTTCTTAAAAACTATAAGATGTAGACCAGGTGGCAACCCCAGTGGTCAAAGGGGTTTCTTTGCTCCAATCAAATCAGAGGTCCAAACCACCGCCCCCCCCCCCAGTTTTGTCAACATTCTTTGGAGTATGGCAGACACACACCCGAGTCCACGTGTCACACTCACACACACAATCTAGGGATGCTATGAGGTGCAGAAACCTGAAATTTCCATCTTTTTTGCCACTTAGTTGATGAAGAATAAAAATGACTGATGGAAGGCAGTCCTGGGCCCTTTTGTTCGATTCTGCCATGGTTATGGAGCCTATTAGCTGGAGTTACAACCTAGTTAAGAGCAGTGCTTACCAGTAATGGGGGCCAAATGATTTTGGAAAGTTCAGATTTACTGGGCTCCCTGCAGAAATGAATTCAGCCCTGAACATATTGATGCAGAGCTTGAACAAGGCTGCCCCGGCGGGACCGGTAGACTTGTGTGCTCTGCAAGAAATGAGTGGGTCGTAGAATTAAAGATCGGATGGATGTGGGGCTCAAGGGCAGACTAAACGCTGAAGTTCATCATAGTGGTTTAATCAGGCCAAAAGGAGTGTGGCGCCGACAGGAATCAGCCCTCTGTGTGACAGGAAATGGAGCTTGTTAAAGTGGCAGTGCTCTTAGTTAATCCTTTGTGGTCAGGCCTCCTGGTCGTCCGCCATGATTGTGAGCCTTCTGCTTCTGCATGTCCTTTCTTCACCTTCTCTTGGTCAAGAGAGAAAAGGTTGGAATAGTCTGTTGCCTATCACTGCCTCATGCTGAATGAGGAGTCGCTGCCTTGAAAGGAATGCCATTGGCATCCATCACCAACAGCTCCAGCCAAAGAGAGACATCCCCACCCATGCCCTTGATTGTCCCATCCCAATCCTCTAGACTTGTGAGTGTCTAACAATTCATCTTTTATACTGCATGATCAATCCAGCATGAGCATTTTGATGAATGCTCTTGGGTACCAAGATTAGGTGAGTGCTTTCTGTCAATCTGCAAGCATTCATCAATTCCATATCATGGGCCAGGGACCATGCTAGACACTGGGGGTGCCAAGACAATGAATCAGTCCCTCCCTTCAAGGACCTTATTCTGTGGGGTTTTCCATAAGTCTCCGTTCATAAATTCACTAAGACTTTTGGGACAGTTGTATTGAAGGACACAGTCGATCTTTAATGAGGTATTGAATTCCTGCTACATTCCTGGCACCCTGGGAGACATTGATGGTCCAAAGATCATCAAAGGTTAGTCTCAATAACCATAAATTCTTTGGGTGATAATTTTATTTGGACCACAAAATATCTTCAAATTCAAGGTCATGTAAGGTTCTTCAGTAAGAAACATAAGAGAGAATTAGCAACAAAAAGGAGACAGTCCATCAATGAGGCAAGAGTATAGAACAGAACGAGGGCATATATATGGATGGGGAAAATGGGGGTCTTGTGTCGGTAAACCTGGCTGTAAACAGGATTGCAAATCCTTACCAGATACAGGACACGTCAGTAATTAATCTTTGTGAAGTGCTTGGAAGATGATACTACTATATTAGAAGAAAGTATTATTAGTATAACATTAGTAATCAATTAATAAGCTTAATCAAAATGAAGTACTGTGCTCCTTCATTCTGGGGCTGTTAGAGCATAGCAATTAAGGATAAGAAAGAACTCATTCCCTCTTCAATGTAGTTGTGAGAGCCAGGGCTGTCTACACCATGGCCTACCTCCTGTCCTCCTCCCTTCCCTGTCCCCCAAATACTTTAGCAATACTAGAACAAGGCTTTCAGAGATCATCAGAAAGGAGGGGAAACCCAGCATACACAAAATAATGAATTCTATAGAGCAGAGCTCAGTCAACGTTCCAGTCACTGTATTAGTTACTGGAGATCCAAATACGCTCAATGAAATGCCAGGTTGAACAGAGCTAAATAAAGTGTGTGTGTGTGTGTGTGTTTGTTCACATGTGTGCAGGCCTGAACATACACATACACATTGATTGGGATGGATCTCAGGGGCCCTCATTGTGTGGATCTAGAAACTAAGGCCAGAAGGGTTAAGTTATTTTCCTCACAAGTAGCAAGTTTCAGAACAGGGATTTGTATCCCAGGGCTATGTTTCTGCTGCACCCCAACACATTTCCCCTTTTTATTCCAATAAGACACTTGTTTAGCAAGATTCCTTGTTGAGGGTCCCTGGCTTTGCCCATAGAAACAGAGAATTTTAGACCTTAGAAAAACCAGGTAATTCAGTCCTTTTTACAGCTAAAGAAACCAACATCCAGAGTGGTTAAGTGATTTTCCCAAGGTTAAAGAGCTTGTCTCAGGGTCAAGACTAGAACCCAATTCCCCTGAATATAGCCCAAGGCTTGGTCCACTAACCAGTGCCATTTAAGAGAATCAAGGATGGCTTCTGGACTCAGTAGGGTGAAAGACTGATGGGCTTTGATGTGTCCCCATGGACAGTGGATGTTTATTTACTGGTAGGTATTGAGAAGGGGTCAACAGTTGAGTTTGAAAAACTCAATATGTTTTGCTGAGAGAAGCAATGGGAACCTCTTCTAGGAAGGAGAGAAAAAAGCGTGTGGAGTCTCTTGGTCCATGGCAAGAGGCTCCGTTCTGACATATGTCAGCTTTCAATATCCCCACAGATATTTTACAGGAATTGCTACCTCTTTAAACATTTATGCTATTAAAAATCAGGCCAATTGTTGACATAAGCCTGTGATAGCAGCTGCTGTGTAGACAGAATATGAATTTTTTATGTTATTGATGAGAAGTTTATGTCGTTTATGTACTGTAGTAAGAGTGGGAGATGGGGTTTGAATCCTTAGGAAGCTGCCATTGGCACCATTCAGATTATTAGTTGATGTATTTAATCTAAATATAAAGAAATGTGAGCTGTTGAATCCTTTCTTTTTTCTTTTTTTCCCCTCTTCCTTTTATTTCCTTCTTTCCTTCCCTAGTCTCTCCCTCCCTCCCTCCCTTCCTCCCTCTCTCTTTCTTTCTCCCTTTTTCCTTTTTTCTTTTTTCTTTTCTTTCTTTTTTCTCCTTTCCCTTTTCTTCCCTTTCTCCCTCCCTCCCTTCTTTCTTTCCTTCCTTCTGCTTCTTCTCTCCCTTTGTCCCAAGTAAGATAATATATCTAAAGGTTTGTATAAATACTGTTATTATTATTTCTTCCTTTTTCTTGTCCTTTCTTCCTTCCCTCTCTCTTCTTTTTTTTCCTTATTTTTTCTCTTTTGTGATTTCTTCCTTTCTCTTCTCTTTCTTTGTCTTTTTCTTCTCCTTCCCTTTCTCCCCACTTCATTTCCCATTCACCTTTCCCTTCTCTACCATTCCCTGACCTCCCACATCCCATTCTGTGTTCTGGCATTTATGGACCAGATCACTGAAGGGTAGAAAGAATATTTCCATTTTATGAAACAGAACTGTAGCTGTCTTTGACGCTTAATATAATGTTTCCCCATCCTATCTATCCACTCTTCTAACTTGGTGCCTAATTCTCTTGTGCTGCTTTGATGCCATGAGTTTTATCCATTTTGGTTCTCATTTCAAGACAAAAGAATGAGAGGGAGTCTGCCTAGGGAAAGAAAAATGGAAAAGAGAAGAGCTTTTTCCAAGCAGATGGTAAACTAAGGCACTAGATGTGGTGGAAAGGGCAGAAGACTTCCTACATACATGCTGTGTGACCTTAGTCAACTTGCTTCATGTTAAGGCCTCGGAACTTTCCCTATGAGAACACTCCCCATACTGACTCAGGTTGGCTCCTTCTCTGCATCGTATGGCCTTGGATGCTTCCTCGAGCAGTGCCCAAGATCAAACAGTCCTTCTGTTTCAGAGACAACACTTCAGCCTGACGCTTCCAAACTCCAGAGCCCGTTCTCCATGAGCTTCACCTTGTCCGCTCTCCTAGAAGTACATACACAACAAGCATAAAAAAGAGAAATTGCAAACTAGATAGAGATAGCTTAGTACACGGTAGTTAGCGATAGCGGCCTGGAATTCTCAAGAAAAGCTTAGCTGGAGCTCCAGTGGACAGAACTTCAGAAAGGCCTGGAAGGGAAGAGAGAACGCGGAACCCTAGAATCAGAGATTTAGTGCTGGGGGGGACCTCTGAGACCATCCAGTTCCCTCATTTCATAGAGGTAGAAGCTGGGGCTCAACAAGGTTAAATGACTCGTGGAGCTTGAGGGAACCATAGAATCCATTTTTGTCAAACTCTCCCTTTTTTACAGAGGTTAGAATGGAGCCTGGGAGATTGTGCCTTGCCCAGGATTTGAACTCACATTCTCTGACTCCAGAGCCAGCACACTCCTACTGTAGCTTTCTTTATTCATTATTTGCTGATTCATTTAGATTTTCCTTTTTAGAGGCTAGGAGCTTGCACTTTGATTTTGCCCTTTATCTTGTTTGTTTCTGTTGATAATTTTAAATGTTTTAAAATTATTTACAATTATTCAAAAACTTCACAACTATGTTGCTTATAAAATTATAAAAGTTTATAATATTATTTCATATAATTAATTTAAAAGTTTACAAAATTATTTTGGATCCTTACAGAAAGTCATTGAGAACAATCCTCAGTATGGTGGTATCCCCATTTTATGGATGAGGACGTTGGTTTGAGAGAGATCAGCTGCCTCCTCGAGCCCCCCAGCCATTGAGCCTCCCAGGCCCATCCTTAAGCGTCTGAAAGGATGCTGAGAGGCATCCTTCCCTGGACTTGGATGCCCTCCGTGCTCCTTCTATCAGGGTGTGGGGAGCTTCTGTTTCCTCAAAATCTGAACCCTGCTCCCCTGTTCCTTCTTCCATTTAGTGGTAGCTATTCAGTACCTGTGTGCTTACAGCATGTTGTTCAAGAGCGCGTAAATAATGTTGATTCTGTCCCAACCACGCGGCTGTCAGAGACTCACGTGCTGCAGTCTACATGGAAATTATATTTGGCATAAATTAGTGACTCCATACCCTGTTATCACTAGACTCCCAAAACTCCCAAGCCTGTAATTACCATGTAGTTACATTGGACATTTCCCATGCCGTAATTACAAAGCCAGTCACTTTGCACTAGATTTGGAAAACTCTTCCCTGTGTCTCCTATGCTAGAAGAGGCCAGCACAGGCCCCACCCTCTTTCCTCTTCATCCAGAGTCCTGCCATCATGGGCCCAGTTCACTGTCCACCTATCGTGAGCTGTTTCTGTTCCAACCTTGAGTTTCTGAAAGTGATGTTATAGTATTCAGAATCCGCATTGATTCTCCCAACAGCCCTGTGGAGTGGACGATGCAGATATTAACGTCAGAGAGTTAAAATGGGAACGCTTCCTGGGTTCAAGGACTCTTTATCCCAGACTAGGAGGGTGACCTTGGACAGCACACTTCCATTGTCCCCTCTGATTGCCAGCTCCTTGAGCACATTGGCCATCTGACTTCTTAGCATTTTAGTCTTTAGTCCATACAACTCACTTCATAAATGTTTATCAGCTGACTATGTGAGCTTGGGTTTGTTCATCTGTAATCCCTGTGAAGGCCCTTTCAGCTCTGTGAGCTCCTTCACATGTCCTGTGCTCATTCAGAAGTGGAGGAAAGCTGGGCCCTTAAAGATGAAGAGATTCACCCACAGTCAGTTGCACAGTTCAGTTTTTGGGGGCCCTACCAGTAGAGTCAGGAAACATTTATGTGTCCCAGGAACTATGCTCATCTCTGGGGATTCAGAGAAAGTAGGAAAAAACCTCTGCTTTCAAAGAGCCCAGAGTCTAATGGGATATGTATGTGTATATGTGTGTGTGTATATAGATAGATAGATAGATAGATAGATAGATAGATAGATAGATAGATAGATAGATAGATAGATAGATAGATATACACAAAACACACACATGCGTATACACAAACATACATACATATGCATATACACACGTATATACAGAAACATACATATGCATAGGTGACATGTTATATCTGTACATCTATAGAGTGTCCCAAAAGTCTCAGTGCGATTTTTAGCTTAAATAGCTATTTTTTTATCCTATTAAAGTTCTGAACTGCACTAAGACTTTTTGGACATCAAGTATAGAAAGACAGACAGACAGGTAGATAGATGGATGGATAGACAGACAGACAGATAGGATGGATAAATGATATATAGATAGGTTATAGATTATGGATGGATAGATGGATATGCAATAGAGATAGATGGGTAGATATGGTTTATAGATAATACAGATGAAGATAAATATAGAAAATAGAGAGATGGATAGATAGATGGATAGACAGACACACACAGAGTATAGATGGGAGATTATGTCATAGAGAAGGCTGTATAGCCCACTTCTTCATCTCTTACTGTGTAGCATCCCCCCCACCCCCCACTCTCCTTGACCATGCTTAATCTGGTGAATTCCTGGAAGCCAAGGATGACAAGCATCTTATATTCTCTCTGTTTTCCTAAAAACCTTGAGAATGATTTCCTCAGTGAATATTTCCTGATCACAGGGGCCTAGATTTGGTTTGGGTGGCACCTTCAAGATTCTCTGGTATAATTTCCTCTAGTCTAACCTCCTGCATTTTATGAATGAATGAATGAACAAACTAATGAATGAATGCATGAATGAATGAATGAGCATGAAGATAGTAAAGTTCAGAGAGGTGTCTTCATTTGTTCTAAGTCGTGCAGGTGGTGAGAGGGAGTACTGGAATTTGACCCTTGGTCTTCAATGATGATTTGTAACACTCTTAAGAGTCAGGAAGGTAAATAAAGGCATTAACGTTTGGGTAACTGTTTTTGCAAACATAAAATAAGTGTTTTTATACCCAAACAGTCTTTCTTATTGATACCCACTTGCCTGACTGAAACATTTACAGGGTCATAGGTCTAGAGCTGAGAGGGTTTTTTTTCTCTCTCTATACACTGCCCTTTGACACTTTGCTCTCAAGACAATGTTATATTTTGGGTGGGGGGGGATGGAGTCAGACACTTTTAAAATAAACATAGGCTCATGCTTTCCTCTGTTAAAATGGCAAAATAGACAATTGTTTTCTCTTAATCTTGGCATAATACCCACTTGTCCAAGATTTTCTCCTTCACATTTGTTTGTCTGGTATTGTTTCTTGGTCAGAAAATAGAGAGTAGTTTGGGGGAGCGTATAGTTATTCAACAGTTGAACAAAAACATTAAGAATTTACTATGTGCAAAACTGGTGTGATAGAAATGCGAAGTCTAGATGGACTTAATATCTGTGCTCATGAAGTTGAGTCCAGTGGGACATGCACAAATGATTATCACACACGGTGATTTATAATAAATGTACAAAAAAAAGGTACAAACCAAGTGCCTTATGAGGTCAAGAGTGACATTGGTATCTGCTCAAATGAAATTGGATGTTGGGCCTTTTAAAATGTCCTTTTCTTTTTTTGCTCATTTCCACTGGGCCTTCTCCTTGTTGGAAAGCAGTGTTGGCCACGTACAGAAGCTTGACTCTGTCCCCTTAGGCTTCCAGTCTCTCCTCTAGCCTTTATGAAGCACTTACTGCATACCAGAAATTATCTCTACTAGATAATTAGAAAGAATTTAGCACCTGATACTTCGAGGATGTGGAAAGATGGTAGTCATGCCTTTGGCAGTTGTGAGTCCAACCACTGAGAATAACTTGATGAAGATTCATTTATAGGCTACCTACATAACTAAGAAATACTCGTTTCCTCTTCTCCACCACCTGCAGAAGGCATATGTCTTAGTTTTGGTTTGTTTTGTTGTCTTTTTGGAGGGGGGCAGACAGGGCAATAGAAGGCATATGTTTTAACTGACTCCTTTTCAGCTCTCTGAGATCCCCCAAGAAAGGCACTAATGAGTTACGGGTGATACTGCAGGTGATGTCGTGGAGCTGATATTGCCATGCTGATGGAAGGTGCCATGTTACAAGGCAGGGTGGAACCGAGCGTTTCCTATACCCCTGACACTGTATTAATACTTTATAACTATTATTTCATTTGATCTTCACGGTAATCCTGCGAGCTAGGTGCTATTGTTATGCTCATTTTACTGACAAATAAGCGGAAGCAGAAAGGTTAAGTGACTTTGCCAGGGTCACACAGCTAGTAAGTGTCTGAGGTTAGATTCCAACTCAGGTCTTCCTGACTCCAGGTTCACCATGTATTATTTACAAGGTAAGGGGATGCCACCCAGAAAATAGACAACTTTTCCTTAAGGAAGCAGGAAGGATTGTTTGATTTTATTTTATTTTGGTTTGGTTTGGTTCCCTAGTCATTCATAATGTAATGCCCCAGTCCACCCAGTGTCCATCATGAGATGTTGTGTGTCGAGTTTACTTGGAATCATCCTGGCTTGCTCTTTGGGAATTGTTCCAAGTGGTTTGGTCGGGTGGTTGTCCTTGTCCTTAGCATAGGATCTTTCCAATTGTTAGTCTTCACATCGAGATTTATTAGTTACTCTTAGGTAAAGAAGGAGGAATGCCAAAAGGGAAGACACATGGAGGAGAATCAAGAAGGAAGGCAGATGGAGGAGGGACAGGGCAAATGGAAAGATGAAGACAAATGGAAAGAAGGTGGGATAAACTGAATGGGGAAGAAAAAACTGAAACAGAGCTAGTGAGAGTACATGGAAAATTAGGGGCTGGTGGACAGCTTCCAGAAGAAATGTTGTAAATCAATGTTGATAAATTAATAGGGCAATTGTGCAAATGGGACTCCGTCATTTAAGCTAAGTATAATATATCATGGATGATTTAGACATACTACAGCCCATAGGGCATACCTCTCAATCTACCAGCCAGCCAGTGGAGAGGGCTGACGCTTTGTAATTGGGCAGATGATCGGAAGAATGGAATGTCTCTGGTTTTGAGAATCAGCAGGACGGGTTCACAATGATATGTCCATCATCCGTCCTCTTGCAGAGGTTTTATTTGTGTGTGTGTGTGTGTGTGTGTCTGTCTGTCTGTGTGTGTTTAAGTGATAAGATACAAAACCAACACACATCACTGAGAAGAGCATTAATAACCTTGTTTTAGAAGGATATGAATGATGTCACTGAATTAAAATGAAAATAAAATAAAGTATTTCATTAAGGATCAGGATAAGCAAGTGGAGGTAATGCTGATCTTAATTTGCCTAATTTAGTTATTCATTCACATATTAATTCATTCCTTCACTCATCCGTTCTGTTATTCATTCTCTCCTTCTTTTATCTACTCGCTCATTCAACGGTTGTTTGTAAAGCCACGTGCAAGGTGTGGAGTGCCCAGAGTTAACACTGAGCTTTAATAAAGCAAAGACATGGAAGTCTTGGAATTGAGTTGAATCATCAATTTCCCTGAATTGTTGGTACGGTTAGAGAAGTGGGTGAAGAGGAAAGGGTGACTATACAGTTTCTAAATTGTTGCTTTTGAAGTTTTATTCATGCCTTTTGTTTTTTCTACTATACTTACTTCTGAGTAATTTCCCCAAATTAAGTTCCCCGTGGCTATAATAAATCATTATTTGTTATTGAGTTGTTTCAGTCATATCCAACTCTTCATGACCCCATTTGGGGTTTTCTTGGCAAAGATCCTGAAGTGTTTTGCCATTTCCTTCTCCAGCTCATTTGACCGATGAAGAAAACTAAGGCCAACAGGGTGAGGTGACTTGCCCAGGGTCACACAGCAACTAAGTGTCTGAGGCCAGATTTGAACTCAGAAATATGAGTCTTCCAGATTGTAGGTCCAGTACACTATCCACTTTACCATCTAGCCATCTCCAAATGATTTTTAATAAGTATTAAAATAATTAAATTAATTAAAAACAATAACAAATATAATTATTAAATTTAAAATAACCATTAACCCTCCACCTCTCTACAGAGAAGAGGAAAATATGTTTCTTCATCATTTCTCCTCCATGACCAATTGCCTTTTAATGTTTCCATTTACATTGCCATTTTTAATTCTTATTCTTCACCTGATTCAGTTTACTTAGAATAGCAAGACAGATTTAGAGATGAAAAGGAGTTGGAAATCATGTAGTTAAGCCATCTAATTTTATAGGTTAGAAATCTGTGGCCTCCAGTGGTTAAATCTCTTGTGGAGGACCACAGAGAGGCAGGATTTTGAATGCAGATCATAGATACTGGCATCCATACTTGTCATGAGATCATAGCTCTGGAGGTCAAGAGGAACCCAGAGTTCTTCTAGGACAACTTCCACAGGCCCAGAGTGTTACTTGACAAGGGTCATAAAGGTAGTAAATGTCAGAGATGGAATTTGAACCCAGGCCTCTTTCTCTGGGCCACTGTTTCCTTGACCCTCAAGAGAGATCTAGACCAGATTTTCTTTACATTTCCTTCTGGGTGACTGATAGAATATGGTCCCTATTGTAAGTGTTCGTGGAAAAGAGTCCAAATACTGGAGAAAGAAATAAGAAAAAAGAGGCCATCTGTTAGTAGGCATCGAGAGCAGGAATGGTCATCTCTCACTTTCACATAGTGACATACTTTACACTGAGCAGTTACTTTTAAGTCTTACCCCCAACCACAGCAGGTGTGTGAGGGCTTCATTGAGAGAGGAAGACAAACCAGGGGCTTTGAGGGAAAACGAGATAAAGGACAGTTCTGCTTTGGTTGCAGAGAACAGGTACGTTGGCAGCTAGAGGAATTCCAGAATGAGAGACAGAAGAGGGACCTGAGGTTAATAAGCAAGGTTTAGTCTCTTATGTGAGATCATAATGGCCTGAAAAAAAGAACATAAAATGGGAAAAGAATATAATGCAGGATCTCACATCCTACCCTTCCTTTCCTCTATCCCTCTCCTTTCACCCTCCCTTCTTTACTCTCCTCTTTGTTCCTCTCTCCTTCCTTCCTTCCTTCCTTCCTTCCTTCCTTCCTTCC
>NW_027185798.1:12427132-12439339 GCF_028583685.1 Petaurus breviceps papuanus
TCCTTCCTTCCTTCCTTCCTTCCTTCCTTTCCTTTCCTTTCTTCTTTCCTTTTCTCCTTCTCTCCCTCCCTTTCATACTTCCCTCCTTCCTTCTTCACAGCATTCAAACATACCTTACTTTGTCCCTTTTTTCCTCTCATTTCTCACAGGTTTCAGAGCAGTTAACAATACTATGACCTCCCATTTAACCCTAAGGCAAGACCTTAACCTTCAATCCAACAAATTAGATCTCTGCCTGCTCCCAATGTATTCTTATTACTATTACTTATTATTACGTGTACATTGTAAATGTGTTGGTATTGAAACCTCTGTGGACAATCAAAGTGAACAACCCATCAGAACCCATTTGCTTTGACCATAGCTCCTAAAAGCCCTGACCCCCAAGTAGCCGTGTGCTAAGTGAGGCTCTGTAACACAGACACCATTTTCCTTATTCATCTGATAGGATGATCTTCACAGTCTTCTGTGAAATCAAACACACATCTCTACTCTGTAGTGCTAAGATCTCAGATTTACATCTGGAAATTCATCTCCACTTTAGGTCCACTGGAGGACCCTCTCACTTTACAGCAGAGGAAACTAGGACTCAGCAGAGAGAAGTGATTTACCTAAGGTCACTCGGAGACAATTAGTAACAGAGCTCCAATTTAAAAACCAGGTTTCTATCAAAAAATCCATCTCTCTTACCAGTATAATAGACATGTATGTGTTTGTCTCACTGTGTCCTCCACCCCATTGGAATAGCAGGTAGGATTTAGATTTAAGCAGTTACTCTGCCTTCTTTGTCAACCAAGACAAATTTAAAATTTATCAATATCTTTCTGTTTTTAACATTATATTCATTTCCCAATACATTCCTCATAGTGAACCATCCTCTATGACAAAGAATATTCAGAATAAGAAAAAAAGTGTGTGTATGTATGCATGTGTGTGTGTGTATTCAGCAAAACAAGTCAACCAAGTCCAACATTACATTCTGTGTTGTATACCAATAGTCCCACACTTCTGCAAAGATGGAAGGGAGGTACATTCCTGTCTTTTTTTTCTTCAGGGCAAATTCAGCCACCAGATTCTGTCTCACTAACTTCACCACTGTCCTTATTTCTATGTTTTCTTGTTGTTTTCATTATGCTTATCATTTTCCTGGTCTGCTTAATATATCTTTTCATCAGTTCAAATAAGGAAAAGGGGAAGGAAATAAGCATTTAGTAAACACCTTATATATGCCAAGCTTTGTTCTAATTGCTTTACAGATATTATCTCATTTGGTTTAAGACAAGATCAGTTTTAAGGGAAGAAATTGTAATAATTATAGATGATCTAAATGTGAGGTGTGTCAGTGGTAATTCTTCCTAGGGTCTCGGTGAACTCTGCATATAGAATGTATTACAAAATTTATAGTCAATGCAATTCAACAAGCATTCGTTCATTAAGTTATTCTCAGGTAATTTACCAGAGGCAGCTGGGTTGCCCAATGGGTAGAGAGTATTGGTCTTGGAGTTAAGTAAGATACAAGTCCCATTACATTCTTAGGTACTTAATAGTTGCATGACCCTGGGCAAGTCAGTTAACTCATTTTTAAATTGGCAATAATAATAGAACCATCTCACTGATCTTTATGAACATTTAATGAGATAGCATATAATGTGAATCTTGAAACCTAGCTATTTTTTTAACTGCCTACAAGTTCCCCGTTACTGGGATCAGTTGAAAACTACTTGTTTCAAGAAGCTTACATTTTTCTTGGATTCAACGACACTTATGAAGATAAATAAGTACAAAATATATGCAGATTATGGTTAATAGGAGGAGGAAGAGGATTAAAGAGAAGGATGTTTGAGAGTAACAGTAGCGGTACCCAAGGAGGATATGAATTTTGCCTTTCCGTTTGAAGATGCTGCTGCTTCATAGGGCGGGATTTCATGTGCTCCCTGAAGCTCATGAGTACTTTGAAAGAATCTAATCCAAAACAGAACAGCAGAAAAGCTAACCTGCTGGTTGGCCTGCTGTAACTAGGTACTGCTGTTAATAACTCCAGTGTTAGTAGGCCAGGGAGATGTTCATTCACTCTTCCCAAATCATGGCCTTTCATTATGCCAGAAATTTAGAGAAAGTTGTTTGATTTATTTTGGTGTTGGGGTTTTTCTTGGGGGGTGGGGGAGGTGTCATAAGATGTTCTTAGATAAATGAGAAAATAAACTTTTAGCATCTCTGGTCTCCAAACTTTTACACTCTCTTGTTTCTAATCCTTCCCCCAGTGTAGCTTCCCAATTAATGTTCTTAAAACAGAGTTCCCACAGTGTGTCAACCATTCAGCAAGCATTTATTAAGGACATACTGTATGCCAAGCATTGTGCTGTAGGTTGGCCATACATCACTCCCCCTAAAGAAAAAAAAAACCCATCCCTGACCTCAGAATATTGGCTGACTTAAAAGAAAACAATAAGGCTTGGTCTCTGCTTCTTTTCTGTCTGCTCTTTAAGTATTCTTTTGAACCCTTCTAGCCTAAGTCTCTCCCTAAGTTACCTCCTCCTCCTTTTGCCCTCATTTTATCTACAGCCACTCTCCCTTAGCCTTCCCCTGGAAAATGTATTGACACCAGGGTAGAAGGATCTGATAGCCACTTTATTAATCTCCCTTAAGGGTGTGCTCATTTGAAACACCCCTAATTCCAAAAGGAGCTCTTTTGGTCAGAATTTCAGTCACAAACCAAAAGAGGGGAAAGGAGCGAGATATCTTTCCTTTTCATCTTTCAGCCAGCCACCTAGGCAGCAAACTCTTACTGGTAATAATAAATAATGACCACAGGCATGCCTTCCTGTGATATTTTGTAGGTTTACATGTGCTTTTCTCATAACACACCCTTGAATAAGGTCCTAGAAGCATTATCCTTATATTATAGATGAGGAAACTGAGACTCAGATTGGTTAAGGGACAAAGTAGTTGGTTAAGTGGTCAAAGTAGCATTTGGACCCAGGCCTATTTGATTCAAAATCTGAAGACCATCCGACCTTATTTTGGTCCCCTGGGACTGTGCTCCATATTTTAGTTGTCTGCCAGGAAGGAGAGACCCTCCTTGCTTGTGGATTGTATAATCATAAGGTAAAAGACATTGTTTATGCTGTTGAAAAAAGGATGATTATTTGGGGGGAGGCTTTCCAAGCTACCTGAAAAGAGGATTTCCACTTGAGTATAATAGCCTTTTTTTTCTTTGTGTTTGCATAGAAGGCGGTGCATTGGTAAAAGATGCCGGCAATTATAATTTATTATGCTGTAATTGTTACCTAAATGTTTTTGAATAAGCAAAAATCACATCTGTTTAGGAGTAAGCTGCACGGCAAGAGAACTCCCTCTGAAAAAAATGCTGTATTCTCATCTTCTGTAACTGTACACATAAAACACCGTATTTATTTCCCCACTGAGTCCATTACATTCCCAAGTCAAACTGCATCCTCTCTTCCCTTCCCATATTAAACCCTTTGATTTAATGGAGGTTTTAACTACTGGTTCTTCAGGGAATTTTCAGTAGGCTTTGCACAGATTAGGTTATTGGAAAGTATAGTTATTTGCTTGTAAAGTGGCAGTTCTGTGTCAAAATTGATTTTCTCTGGTGCTGGAACAGTAAAACAGATAAGCTTCTGCTTTGCATCCAGAATGCCCTGATGCTCCCGCCATGATGGGATGAGGGGAGATGTTTGTGTGTGTATAAGTATATGCGTTTCCTTTTTTCCCCCTTTTGCTCAAATCGTTCAGTTGGAGGTCGCTTTGGATTGGAGAAGGAAATGAGTCAATGAACAATGCTGTTGAATACTCCCATCCTCCTGCCCATTCCAGGTGCCATGGTCTCTAATAGTGCTTTGGTCATGGAGAATAATAAAAATCTCCTCCAGTGATATTTATTCATTTCAACAAAAATAATCAGTCTTGTGAGGTAGGCAAGGGCACTGTGCTACTTTCTGGGGATTCAGTCAGAAGGACATAGTCCCTGTCCTCAAAGAGCTTATTTTCCAGTGGGAGAGACAAGGAGGTCATATCGAACTAACATTAAAGCACAGAATGAAAGAAGGAGGTTAAGCTGGAGGAAATGCTAAGAGTTGGGCAGTGTGGAAAGGTCTCACGTACTGCTTACACTGTGCCTGCAAGGAAGCCAGGGATTTTTAGTGCTTTGGAGACAGGGTTCTTTTTCCATCTGAATTTGTATCCCAAGAGCCTTGCACACAATAGGTCTCTTAAAATGCATCTTGGATTAGATTCTCCATTATTTAAGAAATGTATAAGCCGTGCATGTCTTTGTTCCTCTCTTGGAAGTGAATTGGACAAATTACCCGGCCATTCTCAGACTTGCCAGATTCATGCTTCATTAACTGTCCTGAACACATGGGCAAGAAGAATAAAGTCTTCTTGGATTTACTAAGTCACTCCCTTAATAGTGATTTCACTGTGAGTAAGAGAGGGTAGAGGGTGGGAGATGAGGTGCACAGAGAGGGAGACAGAAACATCTTAACCCTAAGATTATTGCTTATTGGAATCAGAACACCTGGTCCAAATTCTAGCCCTGACGCTTAGAGCACAGCATTTGTGTGACTTTAGCAAAGTTACTGAATGTCTCTTGTGTTGTAGTTCGTTGTTTTTCCATCCTGTCTGATTCTTTGTGACCCCATTTGGGGTTTTCTTGGCAGAGATACTGGATTGGTTTGTCATTTCCTTCTCCAGCTCATTTGACAGATGGGGAAACTGAGGCAAACTGGGTGAATTGACTTGCACAGGGTCACACAACTAATTAGTGTCTGAGGCCAGATTTGAACTCAGGTCCTCCTGACTCGAGGTCCACTACTCTATCCACTAAGCCATCTAGCTGCCCCCAGTTTTGTTATTGGTGAAATGAGAGCCTTAGAATTGTATTTTCTGCAAGGTCTCTTCCACAATAGAGCTCCCATCTGAAACCTGATTCCTAGTCACAACAGGACCAGTGAGCTTCTATTAGATATTGGGCCTGGGAGGATGGAGTTGAAAACAAACCACGCATGGTATCAACATAATGTATAGATCATCAGGCACAGCACAAGGAAGATCTGAGTTCGAATCCTACCTCAGACATTTCCTGGCTCTTTGACCCTGAATAAGTCATATGAACTCTCTGAGCCTGTTTTCTCATCTGTAAGATGGCGGTGTCCACACTGACATCCCAGGGTGTCAGACGATCATTGGAGCTACTGTTGGTGAAGGGCCAGTCCTAATGGCATTCTGATTTTACTCCAAAGCCATGTATCTGTCATGATATATCTTGTGACAGGCCTCGGTGAGGTTAACGTCTTTACCGAGATCTAGAAGACATTGTGCCAACCCATATTAGCAGGTTCTGGCAGAGACATGGAGCATTTATTCAAATAAGTGCAGATTCCTGATTAAGTCCCTGCTGTGCTCACTTTTCCAAATGAACCCTGGCAGCATCTGAAGCCTTGAATCACAGGCCAGTCCTGAAGAGTGCTAATGACTTAGCTGGGTGAGATATCAGAACTTACTATTGGACGATGTCCTTACAGGCTCATCACTCCCTCAGGTGGCCAGGAGGGTGTAGCAGCAAGCATCCCAGCATACCCAGGGTGGCTGCCAACACAAGTCCTGAGATCTGCTTTTCTAAAGGAAAGCAACTCAAAATGGGTTAGCAATCTTGCTTTAATCAATCAAACATATCATTTACCTAGTTCAGGGGGAAAAGTCAGCACCCCGAACTTCAGAGAATACAGACAGAAGTTATACAAGTATACAGACAGAGTATACAAGCAGAAGTTACAAGAAAACAGAGAAATATTTCAGCAGACAGGCTTCCAACTGTCTGACTATCACATCCATACCTAGTCACAGTTACCAGATAGGGAAGCAGCAACACCTGGGTTTTCAAAGCTGGGAGGCTCAACGGCTGCCCAGAGTCTCATCTGGTCAACTCACACAGCACTTCTCAAAGTGAGCCCCAAAGCAAAGCCTCACATCAGGGCATATATAGTCTTCTCCTGGCTAAGAGAATGCCACAACCCTCTTGACCCACTGCCCAATCACAGAGCACCAAGGTATGGGCATTCCTGAAAAACAAGCCTCCAGCCACAGGCTCCAGGTGCACTTAAGCCTATCAAAGGGCCTAGGGCCAGGGAAGATCTTAAATTCCCATTGCCATAACAGAGGGACAGGAAGGTTGGGACATGGCTCATTTTTTATCACACACTTGAATTGAGGCCTGCTAAGCTTGTGGCTCCACGGTTACTTATAAAAGGGGAGTCGTTGGAAGCTGGGGATTGTATCTGATATGTGTATTATGGGTATATGTGCATGCATTATATATGTATGTATAAGAAATATGTGTGTATGCATACATACAATGTGTTTGTACATCTATAAAATACAAGTGTATATATGTATATACAGACAAACATGCACGCACATGTGTGTGCAGACATATGCATATGTATGTCATGCATTGCTTGTACATGTGTGTCTATGTATGTGTTCTACATGCATGCCCTTATGTCTATATTAATGTGTATGTGTATATATGCAGACGCACACACACATACAGGCAGCTAGTTGGTGTGTTAGATAGAATGCCAGACTTTGAGTGAGAAAGACTCATCTTTCAGAGTTCAAATCCATCCTCAGACATTTACTAGTGGTATGAAGCTGGACAAGTCACTTCATCTCCATTTTCCTCAGTTTCCTCATCTGTATAATGAATTGGAGAAGAAAATGACAAAACTGCCCCAGTATCTCTGCCAAGAAAACCCCAAATTGGGTCACAAAGAGTCGGACAGGACTGGAAAACAACTGCACGACAAATCATTTTTATTATCAAGCTTCAAAGGACTGTTCTTTTCGGATGGGCTTTATCTATTCCCCACCAAACATGACAGTTAAAGGCATATTGTGTACTATGACACACTCGGGCACACTCACACATTTGGGTTATGCTAATCGTATTGGCAGCAAATGAAATTAAGCCATTAAGGCAATTAAGCGATTCTTAGATAACATTGGATCAGTTCAATGAAAATGCAAATCTGCATCCCATCTTTTAGAGAAGTAAGTTGATGGAAAGTCATTTTATGTTCCATAATAGACGTTAACTTTGTTCCAAAGAGCGTCAGCAACATTCTCGTCTCTGCCTTGCCCAGATGGCTCTGGTTGCCTTTCCCATTTATTCTCTCCTTCTCATTTCTGTTTGTCCCTTGGAATTACTCTTTTTCACCTCCTTTCAGACTTCTTCAGCATCCCCAGGTGGCCTTGATGGCTCTTCCACATGCCTGTGGGCAAACCTCAGTCATTTTATTTGACATTGAATGATTAGTGCCTTCCTCAACTCATTCTTGGCCCCATGCACCAAGGTGCTGGGGCACACACTTCCCCACCTTGTGACTACGTTTCCTTACATCCTTTTCTTCCGCCTGTTGGGCGTTTCTCTCCTCTTACAAGGATGGAGTTATGAGGGACAAGAGCTCAGCCTAAAATAGAACCTTCCCCCATTTTGGACTCATTTGTAATCATTCATTTTGAGTTTCTACAGCAAGAATCAGGCTCTCTAATTCACAGAGGCAGTGTGGTCTAGTGAGAGAGCCGGGACAGAATGATAGGCTCTTAGAGTTAGAAGTCTCATCAGAGACCCCAAAAAGGTCTCAGGTCAATTTCTCAAAATCACCCAGGTAGTAAATATCATAGACAGGACTTGAACCCAACTTCTCTGACCACTCTTGCCAGTGTACACACATCAACTTCCTGAGATTTTAGACGTCATAATGCTGCCCATTAACTATTTTTTCTTGGCCAAGATCCTTCCCCTCACTGGACCTCAGCTTTCTCCTCTATAAAAAACAGGGAGTTAGATTTCATAATTCAGCTTCAGCCAATATTTTTTTCTTAACAATACAAAGGTGGTGCAGTAGTTAAAACAATTAATGGTCCTGGAGTCCTGAAGACCTAAGTTCAAATTGAGTCTCAGACACTAACTAGCTGTGTGACCCAGGGAAGTCATTTAAACCTTGTTTACCCTAGTTCCCTCATCTGTAAAATGGGTATAATAATAGTGACTGCCTTCCAGAGTTGTTGTGAGGATCAAATGAGACAATAGTTATAAAACACTTTCAAAATTTTCAAGCGCTATATGAATCCTTGCTATTCCCAGATTTTTGTTCGACGTTCATAAGCATGCGGTACATGTTAGGAATAAAAAATCGCCCTGTGATTGTATCCTTCTCTACTTTTCTACTGTACAAATTGCTGTGCAAAGTCACCAGCCTCACTCTGTCCTCCAGAGACATCTGAGACCAAAGGCAAGACAGATCAGGAGGCGTGGCGATGGCCCCAGGCACCTTGGCCTTTTTAAGCTAAGGTCTTCCCCGTTCTCCGTTCTAGAGAAGGACTAATATGACCTTCCGTTTTACAGAAGGGGAAACAGAGACTAGGAATGTGAAAGAAAAAGAGCAGTGCCTTTGTGTGGGATTATTTTTATTTAACTGTGTGACATTCTCCCTTTGATTTTTATCATCCTCTGTTGTCAACATTGCCTACAATGCAAAGTCTCAAGGAACCATTCAAAGCTGGGGCTGGTTCCAGAGAAAGCCTTGATACTATCATTTCCATTTCTTCCTAAGCAGCCAAGGAACAGCACAGTGGCCCAAGGCATCGCATTCAGCCCTTCCCCATCTACTTAATGTTAATAAAGTATTTCCCAAGGCAGACTCTCTGTCACCCAGCAGGCCATATGGTCTTGGTGTGGATTTCTGCTGATTTTTTGACAGCATTAATGTAAACATTAATGGAGGAAACTTGTTTGCTTCTTGGGAATGTCACCAGGGCTCTTTTAACACAAAAGCCTCTTTGGATGTCATTAATTCCTTTGTCAATACAGGTCGTTAGAGGAAAACATCTTGTTAACCATTTTCCTGGGTACTGATCGGCAGCCCTGTTAAACATGTTGGCCTGATATCACCACCCATGCGGCAAGTAATATGGGATGCTTTCCTAAAGAAATTATTATTCTTGGAGCTCCAGGGCATGCATTCACCCATTATATATGCTCCAGACCTTTACATCTCCTTTACTTTATGGAAATAAATGCTTTCAGAGAGGGAGCCTTGCTAACCACCCACCCCAACATCATAAAAGCCCTTTCAGTAGGACTTTACTAATTGTGAATTCCTAATGATTCCACCCAAGCGAGGGTCAAATCAGTGCTCTTGTGTGGCTAAAGAGAAAAAGGTTTCCCATACAAATAAATGACACTAATGTCTTAAAATAGAATGTATGAAGGAAAGTGACATTCAGGAGTCACAGAAAGGTATGTTGGTTGTAAATGCCAAATAGGAATTCCCATTGTATCCTATAGACAAAAGGGACCCCCTGCAGTTTCTTGATTGAACATAGGGGTGACATAATTAAGACTGTTTTAGGGATTCCAGTTTGGCTGCTCTGTGTGGAATGGATTGGTCAAGTGATAGACTGCATACAATTAAATTATTATTCCTTGATTAATGAGGGTCTTACCTAGCATGGGGGCCTTGGGAATGGTTAAGAAGGGAATGGATTCAGGAGATATCTTGGAAGTAGAATTGACCAGTCTTGGCAATTGATTGAATATAGAGGTTGAAAATGAGGGACACCTAGAGGGTGATGATACCAGGGGTTTTGAACCTGGGTGCTTGAAAGTTTGGTGGTATCCTCCACAAAAAATAAAGTAGTTATTAGGAAGAGTGAGTGGGGAGGGGTAGAGGGAGATTTTTTTAAATTCTATTTTGAACATGTGACATTTAAGATACCTTTTGGATATCCAGGTGGATTTGTTAGAAATGCTCACAGGACATTTGAGATTTGGAAATCATCCCCAGAGAAATGGTAGTTTAGACCCATGAGATCTGATGGACTCAGTAAGCAAATGAAGGGAAATGAGAGAGGACCCAAGAGAAATATCTGGAATAGGCCCAAGCTTAATAGGCGATTGTGTGTGCATAAGCACATGCATGTGTATGTACACACACGTGCATGTGTATAGATGCATACATATACATGTGTGGTATAGAGAGGTGCACTGTACACTGTACATATGTGTATAGATTAATAATTACAGGTATCTTTGACATTAATAAACTCAGTCACAAATTCCGTTTGCTCTCATAGCAATGATGGAAGTATAAAGCCTTGTTTCAGCCATTAATTAGCTTTGAATATAGAGTTTTAACTAGAAACGCAAGCCATCAGTTTATTAATTGTTCTATTTTAAGGCAATTGGCTATTTAATCCTCATCTGTCACATTCATAAATTCGCTTGAACCTGGTCAGCCCATCTACATGTTCCTCTTAGTCATTTGTTACTTAGAAATTATTTCTTGATTCAGACTAATAATAGCCCGGTGATTTAGCCCTTTCAAGTTCACAAA
Source organism: Petaurus breviceps papuanus (assembly GCF_028583685.1). Lineage (NCBI taxonomy): Eukaryota > Metazoa > Chordata > Mammalia > Diprotodontia > Petauridae > Petaurus > Petaurus breviceps. Next base: position 12,437,551 of record NW_027185798.1, read on the forward strand.
ACACCATCCTCAAAGCCCCCACCTGGAATACATAGGGCGAGGATTATTATGCCCACTCCACAGAGCAGAAGAGCGAGAAGCATTCCCTTTAAGTGACTTGTCCGACAAAATGTGACAACGGCTCAGGCCTTTTGATTGTAAGGGCACTGAGCTGGAGTCAAGACCCCTCAGATGAAGACCTGTGCCCAGGGTTTGTTACTTAGAAGTCTGATTATAGGCAAGTCACTAAATGGCCCTTTGCCTTAGTTTATCCTTTTTAAAAATGGAAATAATGATATTTGGCACTGCCTGCATCACAGGTATATATGTGTGTGTACACACATATACATATACAGTACACACACATATAAGCATACATGTGTATGTATGTACATACATGCATACATACACCTTCCTTAAAGTGGCATGTAAAATATAAATCAGCTGTGTTCCAGGGAGAAGAGTCCTAATTCAGATCCAGATACCTTGGCTCAGGACTTGACTCAGATCTTTGAAGGATGCCTTTGAGCGGGTCACTTAAGTATCTGGCCTTTTGTTTCTTCATCTATAAAATGAGGGGGTTGGATCGAGGTCCCTTCTGCCTTTAAATCTCTGAGGCCTTCAATTTAGATGTTACCTTGTTTTATCCCCTCAAAAAGTGAGGTTTTTAAAAATTAAGCAGTTCAAGATCCTCTAAATATAGGAGCAGGGGAAGGGCATCGTTTTTTGATCATCACCAAATTGGATTGTCGAAATTTGGAGTCAGTCCTGAAGCTTCAGCCTTGAGGGAAATCCCAGGGAAGGGCTGCTAAGCTCCCTGATGGACTGGAAGACGGGACCTAAAGCCTCCAGGGATAATCTGCCAAGCTTTTCAATCAGTCAGTGACAGGTAATTTGCAAGGCTTAGACTTTTTATCCCATTATAGCTAATACCAGCTAGAACCAAGGAAAACAGCCAGACCCAGGAAGAAAACCAAACAAAACCCCAATCTCATCCTGTTTTGTTGTGATTTCTTTTTAAGACTCAGTTGCTCAGCCCAGCTCAGCCCACACCCATTTCCTGGTAAGCACCTGAAACCCAATTACATTGATTAGGCCTGTAACCATTGGGCTAGATCTCAAAAGCAAATTTGCAAACAAAAACAAACCCTGCAACTCCCAAAGCAGCCATGGAAAGAAGGCTGGAAGAAATGCCAATGTTTTTGCTGTCTTACAGATAGCATTAGCTTAGTGCTGACATCACTTACTGCTGCCTCAAGTCCCCTTGAGTTAATACCAGCAACCAATTTAGCACAAGCTTTGCCTACAGCCTCCCCCTGCCTCCCCCCAGGGGGGGGCATGCACACACACGCACGCACACACACACAATTGTCCGGTCTCTTGTTTAATCTCTCCTCCTCACCAATTTGTCATTACCTTTCTGGGCCTCTGCAATAAAACTGCCAGCTTGGGTTAGTGGTTTTGTTACTTAGAGATGGCTAAACTCGAGGCCGGGGTTAAGAATGTCAGAGTCTTGACAATTAGGCCATGTGGTCTGACAGGTTCTGTCAGTGCATCCTTTTATCTTACAAAAAACTTGTTCTAACTGCACTGCACTTGTCCTAACACCCCAATTTTATCATGCCCCCTTCTCTTCCCTCCCTTGTCTCTGGTGGCATAAAGTGGCTTTCTCGCTTTATATCTCTCTGTATCTCTCTCTGACTCTGTCTCTGTCTCTCCCTCCTTCTGTACCCATATGTACTTTCCCATCTTTCTGTCTGTTTCAGTCTCTGTCTTTATTCCCCCCACTTTCTCTCTCTCTCTCTCTCTC
>NW_027185798.1:12439349-12485765 GCF_028583685.1 Petaurus breviceps papuanus
TATGTGCTTGTCTCTCTGTGTGTCTCTGCACCAACTGTCTTTCTGTCCGTCTCTTGTTTCGATCTCTTTCTGCTTCTCTTTATTTCTCCACCTGAGTGCCTCCCCCCATCCATATTTCCCAGTGTCTCTGGGTCCCCCTCCGCCATTCTGCTCCTAGGAGCCTTCTGCTGGTGTCTGTAGAGGATGGCTTTCCTTAAGCTGCTCCTGGTCCAGGGCTCAGAGATTGGGAGGCCTCTCACTGTGGCCACCCAGCATTTCCCAGGGCCTTGTGGTGAGTGGCTCCATCGTGTAGGGAAGCTTCCTGGAGCCCTGACTGACAGATGGACCCCCAGCACTGACCTTGTCCTCTCCACGGCCATGAGCTTCAGTCTGTATTCCTGCAGATGACAGACCCCATCCACACCCAGCCCCCACCCCAAGCCTGTGACTCCCCACCCCCTTTAAATGACTAGCGAGTGACAAATAGCTCGAGTTTTCCACTCCATTACACCAGGCACAGCGTCCCTCCTGTCCTCATGAGGTTTCTGACCTTTCAGTCGATGCCTTTTGCAGCCCCCGGGATCCCCAGGGATCTGTAATGGACTCGCGTTAATTGGCTGTTGAAGGACAGAAGGGCTTCCTCGCAGGCGGATTGGCGATCCCCCTGTGAGTGCAGCTGTCCTGGCTGGGGGTGGGGGTGGGGAAGATGGATCACAGGCACACTAGTGTGCACACACACACACACACACACACACACACACACACACACACACACACACACACTCTCCACCTTGCTGCATCTAAAACCATCAGCGGTTCCTCACAGAGGAAAGAAAGTGCCCACCCGGATGCCCTGGTGGGCTGTGGTCATTTTGATAGGAGACACCCTACAGAGTGCAGTGTAATCCAGAGATTTATAAAATCATCCTCAGCCTCTCCCTGCTTCCCTCCCATAGAGGTGCAGCCATTCATTCCACATCATGAATATTTCCTTAGGGTTTAAAATGCCAGGAGGGGTGTTAACTGTTTCCCCTTCAGTCATTTTCCAAGTGTTACTCCCTTTAAGGGAAAAAAAATACACATACACAGAGATACAGAATCAGCAGGCAAACACACACATATATAAATATACACATTCATGTGCGCATATATGCATACCTGTGCGCATCTATCCATACATGTACATATGTGCATATGTATTTGAAAGTAAATGGCACCTCGCAGCTGCCCACGTACCCTTCAGTTCCTGCCAAAGATCCACATTGGTTCTGAAGAATGTGACCAGGGTAGACTGATGTTCAGGTCTTTCAAACCCATGAAGATTTCACTAGCTAATAACCCAGTCACTTAGTACTGCCCAAATTAATTTACTTATTCAATGCTATACCAATCAAAATGCCAAAAGTTTACTTATTTATAGAGTTAGAAAAAATAGTATTAAAATTCATATGGGAGAACAAAAAGCCAAGAATCTCTGCAGTAATAATGGGGGGGGGGGCAGGGGAGAGGGAAAGGGCTCTATCTGTACCATAACACCCAAAGCTAATAATGGTGTGGTACTGATTTAAAATAGAGAAGTCAAACAGTGTAATAGTTTTGATACGTATATAACACGCAGAAACAAACTAATACAGTATCATAATGCTCGATCAACACCAAACTCACCGTTACTGGAGTTATGATTCACTTTTTTACAAAAACTGCAAAGCACCTTGGCAGAAATAATGAGTATACCAACATGTCACACCATGTGGCACAATAATCCTCCAAGGGCACCTGACTGAAATACAAAAAATGAAGTAAATCAGAGGAGCAAGCAGGCAATCACCTTTAACATCTATGGGTAAGGGAAGAATTCACAATCCAGCAAAACGTTGTGAAAATCATGGGACTTAAAAGGGATGATTTTGACTTTATAAAATAGAAACACTACTTTTGTTTTGTTTTGACACAGAGATAAAAACCTAGATTCTTTTCATTGCTTAGGATACATCCTCTTTGGGCTTTCATAAGCTTGAGTGCACGAAGAGCATACGTTGTTTGATCAGGGCTGAAGGAACTGGGGATATTGGCCTGGGAAGGAAAAAGCTTAGGGAGAATATAATGTGTAACTGCTAGCAAGAGTTGGATGGACTGCCATATTGAATATGATGATATGAAAGAGGCTTTGTTCGCCTTAAAGTGTCATAGAATCAGTTACTCAACCAATAACCATGCTTTAATTGCCTATTGTGTGACAGCATGGAAGCTGTTGAGAGAAATCAGCCTATCACATAGTCAGCCTCAAAGCCCAGATATTTAGGTTGAACTTCTGACTCTGATTGTAAAGAAATATAATATTACTGCTACACAGAAGCTAGTCTTGGACCTGCAGGAGTTTTGGTAAGTTTGACCCTAGTATGAGTCCCAGGGAATTGTGGCCACGACCAGGGGTCCAGATGTCCAGGACCTCCGTTTTACCATTGTTGAAACCGGGGCAGATGGGGTTAAGTGATTTTGTCAGGGACAGATTTCTTTTCACTTCTAATATTCTGGGATCCACCATCCATAGATAGTGTGGCATGCAGCTTAAAATACCAGATATGGTATTGGAAAGACCTAGGTTCAGATGCCCTCAGAGATGCTCATCACCACCTGTGTGGCCCTGAGCAATCACTTAATGTCTTTGTGCATCACTAACAAAATGAGAGGAGTTGGACTTTAGAGACCCCAGTGCCTCTCAGTTTGGATCCTCTTATCCCCCAATAACAAATATTTGATGAAGGCACTGTAGAGCCATTTTGTTTTTGTTGCCGTGCTGGTTTCCATGTTTCTGATGAGTTTGCAACTTTATTTTCAAATTAATTTAGATGTCTTAAAGTTGCATCAAGCTGAAGTCAAGATTAAGGATTTTCAGGTAGCAATAAGAAGTCAATGTGAATTAAAAGCCAATAAAATTTAATTTGTAAATAAGTGAGGATTTGGAGGTAGCCATAAGAAGTCAACATAAATAAGTGAGTAAATACGAAGTAAATTGCAATTCAGCCAGGTGACATGGTAGGTGGAATGGCAGGTATCAGGAAGAACTGAGATCAGATCCTCTCCCAGATTCTTCCTGGGTGACTCAGTTTCCTTATCCTTAAAGTGAAAAGGGTTGGACTCAGTGGTCTCAATTGTCCTTTCCAGCTTTATTCTGCAATCTGCAGTAGGATGTCTAACAAAAATGCGTGTGATCGGGGCGGCCAGGTGGCTCAGCGAGTGAGTGCACCTGCTCCAGTGTCGGGATGACCTGGAGATCGAATCCCAGGCTCAGACACTCAGCACCACACCCAGGAATAACTGGCTGTGTAATCTTGAGCAAGTTACTTAACCCCAGTTGCTTTAAAAAAAAAAATGCGTGTGATCAATGCATCAATCAGAAAGTATGTCTGAAGTGTCTGCTCTGTGTCAGGTATAAACAAGCTGTGCACAAACCTATACAGGAAAGATCCCAAGAGGTGGGGGAATCATCATAACCTTATTTAATATAATATGAAAGTACCAGGTAATTCCCATTGTCTCTTCCAGCTGTCTGTCTCTGCTTCTGTGGATATGACCCACTTACCCCTTTCTAGCCTTGTTAGTAACACCATACCCATAAATGTCCAGGCAGTTGACAAAGAGAGAGCAAGAGACAGACTCTATCTTCTCCCTTTTGTCAGTTTAAGTTAGAAAAAAACTTTTACTGAACTGTTAACATTTAGACATCCCCCCCCATTTAATATAGATAATGATTTGACCCCAGGCTGAGTTTAGACTTGAAGAGATGAGAATATTAAAGCTTGTCATACAGCCCACAAAGCAATTAAGTATTTCTAAGCTGACAGAAAATGTGGGGTGCTGATTTTTCCCACTCCTTGCCCACCACCACCCCCATGAGGAGGGAAAAACAGAGATTCTGTTAAATAGATTTATTTGGAGGGAACTGACTGGGAAGGTAGTGTGGGAAGGAGGGGCTTCCTGAGGTGGGGTCCAGTAAGTCAGGATATATGGAACAGCCGGAGACAGACCAGGAATGCAGACAGAAGCAGCAGAAGTGTCTGGGATAGCTGTCATAGAATCAAGTTGGAGACAAATTCCCTTGGACAGAGAAACTGCCAAGTGGCATCTGATTCTTGCAGTTCTGGGTGATTGGTTCAGGCCTAAAAGAATGGCTAAAGAGAGGATTAGGACCCAATACAATCCCTGTTTCCATTTTCCTGGAGGATTACTACTGAGATAAGAAAACTGCATTATTGGGGAACATGTGGACAGCCAGCCCAAACAGGGCAGTGGGTGAACAGGGAGGGTCTGAAGGGAATTAATGGTATTATTTTCAGTTAAGTCATAGCTCCCTAGACTATTTAAAAAGAAAATCTCTTAGAGGGGTTTCACGTTCCCGCTGTCATCCACAATGCTGCCTTCAAAAACAGTCCAAGGCATTTACTGTCAAGGATCAGACAATGACTGCCTCCAGACCATCCTTCCTCTGCCTGCCAAAATTTCGGTTCAGTTTCCGATGTTGGTTCACACATTGTCCTAATAAATAGTGTGCTTGGCATCTGCCTCTGACAGTTTGTTGGCTATGGCCTCTCTGAGCCTCTGTTTACTCATATGTGAAAAAATAATAAAAGACTCCTTCAAAGGGTTGTTGGGACAAATTCATGAGCTGAGGTGTCATATGCCTTTGCCAACCTTCAAGACCCACAGAATTATCTGTTCGCCTCTTTATTGATCTTCCTAATGTTTAGACGAGTCATTTGCCAAGGTGTTTAATAGCAAACATCACACAAACTAATGATGATAACCCATTTTTGGAAAACATACTTCACGAGTTTTCTTAAAATGAATATTACAGCCCCTCCTCTTGGGGTGGGTGATGGGGGCAACCCAAGTCATTTGGTTCATAGGATTATAGATTTAGAGCCAGAAGAAATCTTAAAGGTTAATTAGGCTCATACCCCCTCCCATCCTACTAAGAAGGAAAATGAGCCCCAGAAAAGGGAAATGTCTTTGCATTGGTCATGTGGGTAATGAGTGGAAGTATCTAGATTCCAATATTGAACAATAATAAGTATAGTGTTTTGAATTTTCATAGCACTTTACATATTTACCTCATTTTATCCTTTCAACAGCCTTGTGTGGTAGGTAGTTATTTTCCTCATTTTACAGATAGAGAAACTGAGGCAAACAGAGGTTAAGTGACTTGACCATGGTCACATAGCTTGTGTCCATTGTGCCACCTTCCTTCTCTCCCACTCCAAGAGTCCACTACTAAAGTCCACTATCAGGTCTGTAATTCTTAGACAGAATATTGGGTTTGCAATCAGTAAGATTTTAATTTGGATCTCATTTTTTCCATTACTACCTGTAGTAATGATCCCTTGTCAATCACTTGACCTCTTTTTGGCAGAGTTCCTCACCTGGTGACATTTACAAAGTATAAAAATACACCTTCTAGCCCAAAATTTTTATGACATGATCCTGTAGGATTTTTTCTTTCTCTTCTCTCTCCTCATCACAATTTACAAATGTTGTAGTTATTTCTCATGATTTATCATTGGAACAAACTAATTCCTACTAAGGTGTTAATGATGAATAATAGTTTAATGTTGTATCCCTCTGGAGGTATGTGCATCTTAATAAGATGCTCCTGTAGGTACAAAGCTTTCACCCAAAGGAATTACTTTCTAATGGTGTTCACTGATGACAGAGAGGAAGCATCTCTCTGTGTTCATCAAGGTTGAATGATATTAAAAATGAAAAGAGGAGAACAAATACCGTTGAGGGAGTTGGAATGCTGTATTTTAAGGAGAGAAAGTACCCAACCACTTTAGATTAGTTTAATTCTCCAGGCACTGATGAATTATATCTCAGTGAACTTAAATAACTTGCAAATATGATTTGAAAACCACTGCCGGTGATCCTTGAGAAAGCATGAAAAAATAGGAAAGCTACTACAAGATGAGACAGACACATTTATCTCCCAACCCCACCTTTTTTTTTTGGGGGGGGGTAGGGAAGCAAGGTGGTGAAGTGGTTAGAGCACTGGTCTTGGAATCAAGAAGACATTTGACTTTTTCTCCCTGATCTTATCACTCCCTGGACCCCTACTCCACTCCCACTCTATGTAATTATTTCATTTGGGAAAAGGGGTTTGAAATTGGCCTGTTGGGCTTTCAGAATGCACAGGAACATCCTTATAATGGAGAGTTACATGAACTCACTGGCCGTTCAGTTATGGCAGGAGAGTAGATCTAAGGTCCATGATGGAGATGACTGTTGAGGTGTTTATCTCTGGCCATGAATGGTGGCATATACTAAGGGATCCCTTTTCCTTCTGCAGAGGAGGATACATGGAATAGGAGCCTGATGAGCTGGGATCTCATCAGCAGTCTCCAATCCCAGAGCACGTCTTCTAGACTCCTGAAGCAAACAGGATACTGCCAGGATTCCATGGTCCTGTTTCTGACTTATGGCGACGCCTGAAATCAGACCTGGATTGTTTTGTCTCCTCAGTTGGGCTGTTCATATTATGTCCTTCCCAAGCTCCTTGAGAGCTCGTTAGTATGATTAAACATCATGGCCTGTGCCTCCATTGAAAGACTGACATCACCTCAGTACCAATGATTGACCAGCGGGGCCATTATTATTTATAAAATATCTCTTTGCTTAAAAGTGATCACTGAAAATGTGATTTTTGACCCCAGCACAGCACTTCCCCAAATCGTTGCAGATTCCCCTTTTTTTCGTCGTCTTTCTCTTTGCTGACAGTCTTTCTGTCCAGTTTCAGGCTCCATTGTTTGTGGGTCCCATCGTTCTTCTTTCTTTCGTGGTTTAAAAACACCACTAACAGAAACACACTGGCTTCCCTGATGTTTTCCTGATTAGAATGTATCTTCTAATACCTTTCCAGATTGTCCCTCCACCAATAGTGAAGCCTTATCAGCAATGCTGATGGTGATGATAGGGTTAGAGGCCACATTCCATAGTGGAGGGAGTGCTACCCTTGGATTCAGGAAGTTTCCTCCTTGAGGTGCTTACTGGTACAGTACAGTCATTGGCACATGGTAGAGACTTAATAAATGGCTTGCTGAATTCAATTGAAGAATTTATTGCCATACAGCTGGCAAATATCCAATCAGGACTTGAGTTCAGATCTTACCAAATCTAAGTCTACAATTCCATTCATGACACTGTATGTCCTTTTATTTATCAACCGTAAAATCATTGATGAGACAGAAGTGACTTTTGAGGTCATGTTGTCTAAATCCTTCATATTAACAGATAAGGAAACTGAGACCTAGACAGGTAAATTACTTCTTGGGTGTGTACATAGGCATTGAATGCATCTCAGCACCCCAGCTTAAGTTTAGCAGCAGTACAGGATGCACAAACAATCCAGAATTTGGAGTCATAGGGCCTGAGTTGAAATTCCAACTGTGCTGTTTAATATCTGTGGGACTCTGATTTGCTGAGACATAAAATATGTCATTATAAAGCCCAGCTTCCTGCAGTCTTGGTGTCTTCTTGCTAAGATGTGTTCAGTTACTTCTAGCTCATTGTGGGTCATCTAAGCTTGAGAACTTTCATGCAGTTTGAGCAGCTGAAGAATGGACCTTACACGTACCCTAAGACCACCCTGCCATGATGATTACCCATACAGGCCTGCCCTATGTGGTTACCCACCTGGGGGAAGCAAGCTGCGCCATATTTGTTGTCTAGTCTGATCACAACCTAATTTGTCTCCTAGTCTACCGCACTCTTCATGGTTTCAAATCCTATCAAATTAATTTTAATTATCTCTTCATACATGTTTTCTCAGTTACTTGGTTATAAAAGCAAAATTCTGTATTTCAATCCTCATTTTTTTTCAGTGATCTCCATGTTAATCGGGACAGCTGTGCTGTAACTCGTTTTTATTTCTGCTGTCCCCTTTGTAGCATCATAGACAGGTTGTCAGTCCTGATCAAAAGGTTTTACCTTATGAATTTCATCGTATTATTAACTTAGAATCACAGCCAATTCACTTAGAATCTCAACTCATTGGTGGATTGAAATTTCTCCCTCTGGAGTCATGGTGTACTTGTTCCCATTGAACCCATTCATGTCTTCTTGTGGGTATCAATAATCATCCTGTTTTCTGTCCTTGAGGGTCCCCTGTCCTCTTCCCTTTCTGTTTAGTTGTCTTCCCTCTCTTCGACAATGTCAGGGATGTGCCTATATCTGGCTGTGTATGCCATGTGAGAAAAGGCCTGCTGAAGGGCACTTGATGTGTGAATGACGGATCCCTTGGTAGTGCTACTGGGAAACTCTTGATCTGCCTGGTTTGAAGTTGAAGGCTCACTGGGTCACACAGAAAATGGTTGCCACTGGGCATTGCTTTCATCCTTGTTTACCTTTTTTCTCTCCCTGCCCCTGAGCATCCCCCTTCTCTCCCCACCAAGTGATGTTTTTCTATATCTGTGTGCATATGTCTAACTCTTGTGTCTTCTTCTGCCTGTTAGGCTGGGTTTATACCTTTTGAAGCTAATTTTGAAGTCATACTCTTGATAATATGCTATGATTATTCTTGAAACAAATGCATTTCTTTCTTAAGGGTCTTTTACATAAAGAACAATCAGCTGGTCATTCAGCAAGGTAGGAATACCAGTTGAAAGAGTATAGTGGCCTACATCTTAGTCCCATTTCTCCCACTTTTACTAGTTGTATGACTTTGCACGAACCATTTGCCTGTTCTGTTTAGATGGTGGAACATAGCTTCCCAAAATAGGGAAGCTACATTCCCACTGTATTCTGCCCTTCTGAGGCCTCCTCGGCAATACTGGGTTCGGTTCTGTGCACCATAGCTGAAGAAGGACGTTGACAAAGATATGAAGAGGGACTAAAAGGTAGGCTTGGTAGTAGGGTGGGAGCTTGAATGGGAGAGCTGCCTATAAGAAGCAAAGAGGGGAGAGACTAGAAGCACTGATGCTGAATCTGCTGCAGTAGTCCAGGGGACTTTGATGAGGACTTTCTGGCCTTGGGTGGAAGCCATGAGAATGGAATGGAAGGGCCACGTGCAGAAGACTTTTCCAAAGAATAGTCCTTGAGTTTAAACCACTGAGTGGATATGGAGAAGGAAATGGAGGTCTCAAGTGGTTAAACAGTTTGCCCAGAGTCACACAGATAGTGTCAGAGGTGAGATTTGAACCCAGAGTTTCTGATCCCAGAGCTAGACCTTTTTTTATTGGATCATAATATCTTCTACTCTCCAGCCCATTCCATCATAGATTTAGAGCTGGAGCAACCTGAGGGCCCATAGAGTCTGACTCCATCCTTTTAAGATAAGGAGACTGAGGTGTGCTGAGTTGCCCATCATCACACAGCTAGTATTTGGTAGTTGCTTTTGCTGCCCCATATCTGGGCACACTTAGTTTCCTAAGAACTTACCCAAGGCTCTTTTGTAACATTTCAGGGGGGACTTGGGGGGCAGAGGGAGGAAGAGTGATTTTTTTTTTAATCCTCTCCATTCTTAAGCAGAAAAGGCACGTCTGGCAAAGACAATTTCTAAGGAGTAGCATAAAATATTTAGAGATTTATGAAACAAGTGGCCCGCTTACAGGTTCACTTAAGTTTTACAAAACCTCTCTGGTTATGCTTTGCTATGTCAGCGAAAGATGCCGAGATTTAAATAAATAAAACCTTGCGGAATGTGATAATGTACCGAAAAATATGATACATTGAGTTATCACTGAAAGGAATATGGAGGTCTAAGTGATTGCTGTACAGACTGTGCTTGTCTGTTTCCTGAGCAGAAGACAGCTTTAATCTGGAGGCTGTATGTTATTCAAATAAGCCCAAGGTGTTTTCCTCAATGTTGAGAAGTGCATCCACTAAAGATAATGGTCCCATTTCCGATCTGCTCTTTATTTGTTTGAAACAAAAGGAGACAGGTAAATGGGAGCCTCGAAAATGCAAACAGCCTTCCCTTCCTTCCTTTCATTAGTGTTAGGAGATTCATTCATTCATTCAGCATGCATTTATTAACTTCCTTTCATTGGCCAAGCACTTCACAAGGTTCTTGGAATACAAAAATAAAGAAGAAATAATCCCTATAAATTAAGTTTGCAGTTTTTTGGAAGGGGAGGAGGGAGAAGACTGAGAAAAGATGTAGACACATAACTAGCAGGCTAAAAGGGATCTACATTTGCATCAGTTTGGATGGTCCCTCCACTCATACAGATGGCCATCCAGGCCTGATAATCCTATGGGATTCTTTTCCCTGCCCTTCTATTAATTCACTCCCTAAGTGATCCATCCAGTGACCTGAGAGCCTCCCTCACTTTCTCCTCCCATCATGAGCATATCCACCCATCGGCCATCCATCTGTTGACCCTCATCCAGGCCACAAAATGAGCCCAACATTTTTGGATCACACCTATCTGTGCTGACATTTTTTTATCCCTGTTCTTGTTTGAATTTCCTTATCTGTTATATGGTACAGCCTGTTCACATCCACCATGCATCTTTCCGTTGCCCTCTGGTCACACTTATTTTAGAGACTACGACAATGCCAGAAGAAGATGGGCTTGAAAAAAGATAGCTCTTCTGGGGGAAGTTTCGGGTCCTCAAAGAGTAATTTTGCTAAGGTGACGCATCTCACTAATTCTCCTTCTCCTTTTTAATTCTGATTCCAAGTCATGAACCATTGGTACTTTGTGTTACATAGATCAATACATACATACACCTACTCTGCACCACACTAATAATAGCACCACTAATAATAATTAATATAATTATAATGACAATCACTAACACGTATAGCTCACAAAGTGCATCTGTCATCTCATTTGATTGGCAGAACAACTTTGGGAGGTAGCATAAAAATCAAGTTAACATATATACAAAAAGTCATTAAATACAAGGAAGCTTGTCATTTGAGAGGAAGGGCAGGATCGCCCAAGGCACTGGCCACTTGATGGTAAAAATCAAGCCCAGAGTCCAAGTTGAAGATGGTTTCCCAGTGGATGATGATGGTCTCCAGATGGTCCTCTTCATAGGTGATATGTTTCTGGTTGCATTATATGGAGCCTCCTAGATGAGATCCATAGCCACTCAAAAGGGTTTGGCCCAACTATCCACCAATGAAAAACCATATGGATGGAGAATGTCTCTAGCTAAGATTTTAAAATGAAGTAGAGAGATAAGTAAATAGAAAATATATGCAGAGCCAGTAAAAGTAATTTAGGGCAGTAGAAGCATCAGCAGATGGGAATATTGGGAATGGTCTTGCTCAGGAGATTATACTTGAAAGAAGACCAAGTGTATAGCTTGTTATTACATGGTGTGACATTGGGCAAAGGTTCTCTGGGTTTCCCATTCCTCTTCTGTGAAATGGAAGGGGAAGAACTCCCCAGTCTTGGAAATCCCATTCAATTAAAATAATAGGATTGTAGAATCTCATGCCTACATGATTTCTGAGGTCTCATTTCACTCTTCTAAGCTCCATGATCCCTATATGTCCCTTTTTTTTTGGTATCACCCAGAACTTAGGCTTAGCTCTTTAAAAATTATTGTTGATAGAGCCAGTTGGATTTACTCAGTCTGTGACTAAAGAATGAATGAATGAGAATGAATGAATGAAAATCATTAAATGACTACTGTGTGCCCATTGTTATCCTAAGCCTTGGAAAACAGATACAAGAGTGAGATCATCCTTATCCTTAAGGAGTTCTTGGGGAATGGTGTAACCACAGGACTGGTAAATTCCTTAAGGCAAACTGACTGAAGCTTAGAGAGTGGTACTCAAGAGTTAATGGATTCAGTTTCAAAATTGCAAGAGATCCATTGAAATGTGGACAAGATTTTACTTACTCTCACTTCACCCCTAACATTCTGGGGATCTTCTGGTATCCATCCTGCCCCATGTCTCCTCCTCACCTTCTGAAATGGAATTTTCCTCAAACATTCTAGGAATAACATTCCTCTGGCTTGCTCGCCCCATATCTGAATCTGATAGTTTTCTCTTTGAGTTGATAGTGTGAGACCATTGGCCTAGAAGCCTCCCCTCATGGATCCCTGTAAGCGAAGGCAAGGTGGGATTCTTCTTGTTGTTTTTTTTTGGAGTTCATTTTCCCAGGCTCAGGCTAAATTGTGAACATCTGAAGGATTAATCTCCTTTGAACCCTGATAATTCACAGCTGTGCTGAATCAAGTAGATTTTCGTGTCTTCTGACTCTGAGACAACCAGGGGCAGAGTCTTTGTTATAATATTCCAGGAGGTTGGCATTTTGCTTTGGGGTTCACTTAAGAGAAGGACCTTTTGATTTCCTGGTCGAGACTCTGAGTCATTGTATGTTCAGAGCCCCCCGACTGCTTATATGTCTGTGTTCCCTCCACCCAGTGAGCTATGTAAAGTGCGTAGCAATATTGCTGTGTTCAGATAACTGGAGCCCTGTCTGTTGGTCTTTGTGCTAATTTCTGGGCTTGTATTTTCCATACTCATTTCTTTCTTTTTTAGAGTAGGATTGCTAACCCCTTTAAAACTGTCTTTCCTTTATAAAGCAGATCAAAGAACCTATGCTAGCAGGTCTTCCTGGCTGTGCTAGAGTGCTTGCTAATACAATCCCCAAACAAACATTGAGCCCACCACAGTGACCAAGTCAAGACATTCAAACTGGGAAACATTCATTCTGAGGGGAAAATGTATGCAACCAAATAAATATATGCCCAGTTAAGGCTTGCCTAAAGGAAAACATTTATTCCCTTAAATGTACCCAGCAAAATACAAGCCTAGGTCGCAGTGGCTAATGCAAGAAGTTAGGAAAGCTAGGTGCTTCAATGCATATAGTACCAGGCCTGGAGTCAGGAGGATCTGAATTCAAATCCAGATTTGTGACCCTGGACAAGTCACTGAACCCTGTTTTCCTCACCTGTGAAATAAGTTGGAGAAGGAAATGACAAACTACTCCAGTATCTTTGCCAAGAAAACCCCAACTGGGGTCACAGAGAGTTGAACACAACTGGACAACAGCAAGGTAAGAAATTAAGGCTGTAGGGAAATCCATCTTGTGCTCTTTTCATTTAATTGAGGAACCCTACTCCTCCAACTCGGATGTTCCTAGGGACATCCCATGGAGAACAGACTGAGTTACCAAATAATGACCCAGAATGTATAGAGAGCTGACCAACAAACCTTAAACTCCTGTGCTCCGGTCCTTTCTCTGACCCATACTCTGTAACTATGAGTCTGTCCACATAGGTCCCCAGTGCCCCGGGCCTCTTCTGTGACTATGCTGACCTGCTTTGGTAGAAGTAGCAGAGCAAGCCTTTCTAGCAAGACCAGTGAAATCATAGGTCTTCCTTCTTAGGAGACCTCCTCCCTTATCGGGGTTTTTTTAATTAAGTGGCAGTGGCATTCATTAATGGTAAAATTAGAATAAATTTGAAGTGCTTTCATGGTTTGCTAATGACAACATAGATTATTAAGGCCAGATTAATTTTTAAAAACTAATAGATGCTTTCTTTCATCCCCTCTGAATTTAGTTTTCAGAGAACAGATGGGGGTCAGGCTATCCTTCTCTGATTTACCTTTAGAATCAGTCTCATTTGGTGAGATCGTACCTTAATAGTAGGAAGGAAAGTGACTATGTGCCAGGGCTTACTAAGTGCTGAGGGCTTTATGCTTATGATCTCATTTAATCCCATTCGATGAAAATCTCCTTATTCCTTTCAGACACTGTGATGTTATTCATTTGGAACCTTTTTTACCCCAATCCAGGTTAAAAGGAGGGCATTGCCACACAGAGGAAAGAGCTCTGGATTTGGGGTGATATTCTCC
Organism: Petaurus breviceps papuanus; assembly: GCF_028583685.1. Classification (NCBI taxonomy): domain Eukaryota; kingdom Metazoa; phylum Chordata; class Mammalia; order Diprotodontia; family Petauridae; genus Petaurus; species Petaurus breviceps. The sequence continues at coordinate 12,453,148 of NW_027185798.1, forward strand.
CTTTGTGGCTTTTTATAAATTGCTGAGATCCATTCTTTGGATTGTAGCAACCTTCTCTATAAAATGAGGGCCTCCAAGCCATAAGTCTCTTATGATCCTAGGTAAGGCATCTGTTGCATACAGTTCAGCTCCTCTTATGTTACTTAAGGGAAGGGACCATGTCCCTTCATATCAGAATCCCCAATACCTCTTGTAAGACATGTCACATCATAGGTCCCTAATAAGGGCCTTTGGAATGTTTAATACTGCAAGCCTCAATCAACAGAACCTTTTCATACTCCAGACCAACTAGAAATTAATTCCTAGGATGACCACTCTCAAACTTGATCCAGGAAGTAACAAGTGTGTATTTAATTTAGAGAGTGGTGTTTGACCATCCGTTTTCCTTTATCACCAAGTGTTCCCCAACAAAAGTGAATTTAAATCTGTCACCATCATAAATGAGAATGTTTTGGAAACTTGGAAGGCATGTGGAATTTCCTCATGATTGTTATATACAGTATTAATATTCTAAACTTGATGTTCCAAGATATATGTGACAAACTATAGCATGTTATCATAAATGAATTTTTATTGATTACTCATTATTGTAATCTGTAATTACACTTGGCCTTTCTTATTGGCTCCTATGATTCAGGATTTCAGAGGTACTTGATAAAATCTCCCTGGCTACTTAAATAGGGATGATTCAATAAAAAGAACACAGACTGTGTTAAACTGCCCCCAACTTTAGGCCAAAGGAAAAAAAAAGAGAGAGAGAGAAGATTTACAATAAAAGAGGGTTTTGGAGCCTTCTAAATCATACAACTTTCCAGAAAGCCAAAGCATGAGTGTGGTTTTTATGCCCTCCTGGTTAGGTTGTAAGACCTTTCCCTCTCTGATTCAGATAGGGAAAAACTGGGAAATAAGAACCATTTAAAATACTAGAATCTCAGAATTTAAAGAGACTTCAAAAGACATCAAGTCTCCCTACTGCTTTAAGTATGAATGCCATTTGTCCCATTCATGCTAAATGGAGGTCCATGCTGTGATTAAAGTGCATAAGGTCATGGCTTTACAGTTAGAAATGACCTTAAAACCGTTGGGTCCACCCTAGTGGCTGTGAAGGGTAAGGTGACTTATCCAGGGCCACAATACTAGCAAGATTTTAAGGTAGGATTTGACCCTAGGTCTAACTGACTCCAGATTCAGTCCCTATCCACTATACCATGCTGGCTGTCGATGCTTAGAGGTCTTTATATTTTGGAATCAGTAAGGACAGGAATTCAAAATTGAGTTATTTTGCACGCACGCACGCTCACACATACATATATGGAGAAAGAGAAAGAAATCTGAATATAAATTATATAGATAGATATGTGCATACATATACAGATACTATGTATACATGTCTTGAGAGATATCATTATATAGATACACACATATGTAAATATATCCCATTTCTATGCATATATGTGTTCATGAATATATGCATATGTATAATATATATCAGATATTTTATCGAGCTACAAATGTGTGCCCATCATACTCAGTTCTGTATTGGAAACAGTTGAGCTAGTAATGAGCCCAAGAAGCAACTTGGTTTCATCCAGGTTTTAAATAAATACAAAACATGGGATTATTTTAGACAAACATATGCTGTCAAGTTCCAAGTTACATTTTTAAAATGTGCATTTGAGGATGTGTGCATGGAAAATATTTTTGCATTATCATGAAAATATGGTGCCCCCTCCAGCATGACTCACCTTGAAAAGTCTCCAAGAGTTGGCCTGATGAATTTTCATGTTTCTGAGGCTTGGTGAGATGTGAGGGATGGTAGGTAAATCCTAGATTTTCAATCCCAGGATCATAAAATTGAGGGTAGAAGGATGAAGTCCAACCCTGTCATTTAAGGGAAGACAAGAATGAGACCGATAGCAGTTAAATGGCTCGCCCAAGGTCATCCAGGGGCATTGAGAGCCAATATTTCAACCCAGGTTCTCTTTTCATAACCATCTTGGTTTGGGTAACCTCCTGCTGCAACCATGTATGTGTTTCCTCACAAATTGAAAGGAGAGGACCATTCTATAGCCAGCATAGTGCTCTTTGGACATCTTTGGTTTCATGTGAATTGTAGGTGAGCCCTGGGGGATGTTTTGAGGTCCTAGAGATCAGCTGATAAGAACAGTGACCCACATATAATACTAGATGGGTGTGTATTGGCTTACTCACCAACTGAAGGATCCTCTCATTTTACTAAGGAAAAAAACAAGCTGAGGCCAACAGACACCAAGGGCTTGATTCAAGGTGTTGCCAGTCATGTCCAACTCTTTGTGACCCCGTTTGGGGTTTTCTTGGCAAAGATAGGGGAGTGGTTTGCCATTTCTTTCTCCGACTCCTTTGACAGATGAGGAAAGGAGGCAAATGGGATTAACTGACTTGCCCAGAGTCATGCAGCTTACTGTGAACGCTGTGCTACCTAACTGCCATTGGGTCAAGATCACATAAGTCTGGGCCTCCTGACTTATAGAGCAGAGTTCTCTTTCTGGTTCACTGTAATACATCTTGGTCTCCTGAATTAAGCCCTCAAGGGCCTGTTCTAGTTCAGTGAGGCTGTGTGGCCCCCTCAAAGGCATACAGGACTAAAGTCAAGAGACCCAGGTTCTAGTACTGGTCCTACCACAAATCATTCTTGTGACTGTGGGTAAGTCACCTTAGTTAAGTTTACTTTAACTAACAAATTTAATAAAGTTTACCTACTGTGGTCAAAACCCTGGGGATACAAAGATAGAAAGAACCCCCACCCTGCCCTCAAAGAACTTACATTCTGCAAGAACAAGTCAAGAAATCTAGAGGACACTTTGAGAAATGAGGAAGAAAAAGAGTCAAGATCCTGGGTTCAGAATGTGGAGCAGAAAGATGTTCATTCAAATCCAGGCTCTGTCCTTTACCTCTGTAACCTTGGAGTAAGGGGAATGGAATAAGAAACACTTATTAAGCACCTATTATATGCTAGGCACTGGGGTTATTTTTATATTACGTTATTTTTTTTATATTGTTATTTGTATTTTATTATTATTATTTGATAATAAAATAACTACATTTGTATAGAGCTTACTATGTTCTAGGCACTGTGCTGAGTGGTTTATAAGTATTATTTCATGTGATCCTTATAATAGCCATGCAAGGTAGGTGCTATTGTTATCTACTTTTTATAGATGAGGAAACTGAGTCAAATAGAGGTTCAGTGATTTGCTCAGGATCACCCAGCTGGTAAATATCCAAGGCCACATTTGAACTCAGGTCTCTCTGAGTCCAGGCCCGTCACTCTATCTATTGGCACCATCACCTGCCTCAGTTTACCTTGGGCAAGTTATTTCTCCCCTCCCTTCTAGGCTTCAGTTAGGAGGAAGGTTGGACTCTTTATAAAGTCTGTTCCAGCTCTGAGACTGTGATTCTATGAGCCTTTCTGTGTTTCTCATTTTCAGAAGAGTGCAGCATCTCAGGGACTCCTATCAGCAAAATTCCATCCATTCACCCTCTGGCACTGACTTCTTCCCGTTCAAAGTGCTGCCACTTTTGATTCAGAAATAGTCGTTTTTCATTTGGCATACTGTATTTCATTCATTCGGCCCCAAAGTGTGTGACTAATGTCTGTGTCCCACTTCCTGCTCAGTCTCCCACCTCTTTCAGTGTTTCCTGTGCCCAGGCTCCTACATAGCCATGCCAGGCTGTACTTGAACAGATTGATCCCGGTCCCAGAATGAGCTCGTTTGTCCATGAACTTGGCCTCTTGGCGAGGTTTCCCCCAGGGGCCTGCTGGGCTACCCTTCTGAGCCGCCATGATTGCCTCTCCACCAGTCTCCTGGAGTGATCTGATTGCCTCTCTGCGGCTTCCCTGGGGGTGGGGGGAGCTCTCTGTGCCTTCCAGCTGCTTCTCATTTCTCCCCCAAAGGCCTGATTGGTCCTCTCCACGCTTCTCTTGGTTCTCTGATTATTTCTGCAACCCTGTGCCATCTAATTACCTCTCTACCAGTTCCTCCAGTCTTTTCCTCCACCATCCTTTATCCCATTCCTATTCTTTGCCTCTTAATCCTCCAGCCCCCTTTACCCTCAAGACTCCCTATTTCCTCTTGTTTACCCCTTTGATTATTGTTGCTGAAATCCACTAGAATGTCTAGTAGTTTATCTCTAGGGAAAAAAAGGTTATCCTGGCAACAAAAGAAGCAGATAAGTTGATGGAGACCAGAGTAGACTCTGGCTGAGGTTGGGCTTCCTCCTTTGTATAGCTGTAACTCCAAGCTGACCACCACTCAAGGGAGGGGTCTGATGACTACAAGCTTTGTTTGATCCTATATCTAATTTTCTTCAACATGTGATCCCCACATTCACTTCTAAAAGAGTGAATCAGTTTTATGCTAAGCGGTTTCTTTGAACAAGGTTGGGTCCCCCTTCCCCCACCCCCTCTTTTTTTTTTCTTTTCTCTCTCCCTGATTTTTTTTAGTCCCCCTTTGCCTAAAGTAAATTAGTATGATGGCTGCAGTGGGGTTAGTGAAAAGGAGTCAAGTCCTTAAGTCACATTAGCACGCTTGTTGAGGCCTTTAAACAATCATCACCATCAAAGTACTCCGTAATAACTGTAAAAAACCTAATCACAGGTGGCACTGGGCGTGAAATATGTGCTTCTGTGCTCGATTCTTAGGATAATAGGGATATTCATGGGATTTCCAAAAGGAGTCCTTTGTGCAGCTAGTCATGTGCCTCTGAACTGAAAGGACCATTTTGCTCAATTTGTCTAAAAGCTGCTGGCTTATATGATAGCTCCAGGAGTGGGTCTTCGTGAATTGTTTAACCCTTTTAGACATAGACTAAATGATGTGGGGGTTGGGGCTAGAGGAAATGAGGAAAGAAGAATTTTTCTGGGATGCGGCATCCTCAGATCTAAGAATTCTTTCTCCCCAAGGGAAATTGTCATAAATAATCACTATAACAGAATGTGGAAGACAGTCTGTTATTATTGGGAGCAGGTAGACCACAAGCGGTTTATGATCTGTATTCCCAGTAGACCCACAATACCTAAAATTCTGTTTAATGCCTTTCTTTTGTACATCTCTACAGATAGTCTCTTAGGAGGCCCATCTGGGCCCTCATATAACACAAGCAGCGGTTAGTACATGTATTTGGATATGTTAAGGGTTGAGTTACATCTCCCAAAACACTAGATCTTCAGAACTAGAAATGGTATTAGCTTCTGGATCACCTAACTTCCTCATTTTACAGATACATAGGCATGTAAAATATCTTTCAGATAAGAGTAATGAAAAAAGGTGTAAGTCTTATACAACATATATCTGTTACATGAGTGTCATCAGACTCAAATAGAAATTAAAGCCACCAAACCATACATAAAGATTCCTGCAGGCTGACTTTATTTTAAAGTGTAATATTGTCTGTTTTATTGTATTTTTATTTATTTTGTTAAATTACATTTTAATTTTGTTTGGGCTGCTCTCAGGAGTGTTGTGGGCTATGTGCAACCACGGTCCACATGTTTGACACTAACGGTCAGCATCATGAAGCATTTACCTCATGCCTATCTATAAATCACAAACACTTTCTTCAGGAAAAGAATTGGGAAGCTGTGGATATTGTGGGCAACAAATAGCATTAAACCAAGATAAAAATGAAGTTGATTCTACATATAATAGGCAAGAAATGACCAGTTACCAGGGTGGGGACTATTTCCAAACCAGCTATCAGTCTTTTCAGTACAACTTACTAATATAACAATCAATTCAAACTTTTAAAAAATGAAGAAAAATCAGAGATGTTGTGAAAGTCAATTAGAAGAGCTTGAACCTGACCTATTCAAACTGAGAACTAAATATTAAAAATGGGAAATAGATAAAAGAACAGACATTGACATTAACGATTTGCGTTTTCTAAGGAAATTTAACCAATCTAAATTAGGATGCCAGAAGACTGAAACCACAAGTACTTAGAAGTCATCTCAGAAAACAAACACTTGATCTCCTTGCCATGTTGAGAGAAATGATGAATACCAAGTTAGAATTAAAACTCCCTTGTAAAATCTTACAGAAGATAATGGACAATTATAAGCATCAACACTTTATGAAAAAAATAATGGGAGAAAACCTAATTTGGGTAGGTCATTCCAAGCACTAGCCTTTATTCCTGAAGGAAACTAGAGAGAGAACAAAAAAAGACAGAAATAGACCAAGAGCTTTATAAATAAGAAATTAGAATTTGTTTTCCTTAATGATAGTGAAATTACCATATTTTAAGTATTTTGTGCTGACTAAGTAGAAATATCATTAGATGGGGAAAAAAAACAGTGGCCAAGAGATCAGCTAAACTAGATAAAAGTACCTCAAGAGAAATCTCATACTAATTACATTTTTTTTTGTTCATTTTAAAAAATATTTATTTTTAACATGGGGAAGCTAGGCGCACAGTGCATAGAACACTGGGCCTGGAGTCAGGAAAACTCATCTTCTTGAGTTCAAATCTGGCCTTAGACACTTATTGACTATATTACCCTGTTCAAGTCACTTAATCCTGTTTATCTCAGTTCCTTCATCTGTGAGATGAGCTAGAAAAGGAAATGGCAAACCACTCCAGTATCTCTGCCAAGAAAATGCCAAATGAGGTCACAGATTGATTGAAATGTTTGAACCACAGCAATGATTTTTAACATCTTTTCCCTTTAAACTTCCAAATAAAGTTACAAATTCTCTCCCTCCCTCACACCTCTTCCTACTGAGAAGGGAAACAATATGATATCAGTTGTACATGTGAGATCATGAAAAACATATTTTCATATTAGCTGTATTTTTTAAAAAAGAAAAATAAAGTGAGAAAAGTATATAGTTCAGTTTGCACTCAGAGTTCATCAATTCTCACTCTGGAGGTAGATAGCATTTTTTTTTTTGTCATGAATACCTTGGAATTGCCTTGGATCATTTTATTGATTAGAGTAGCCAAGTTGTTCACAGTTGATCATCATGACAACATTACTGTTACTGTACACAGTGATCTCCTGGTTCTTCTGACTTCTCTTTGCATCATTTCATATAGGTCTTGCCATGTTTTTCTCAAACTGTCCCCTTTGTCATTTCTTATGGCACAGTAATGTTCCATCACAATCATATACCACAACTTGGTCAGCCATTCCCCAGTTGATGGACATCCTCTCAATTTCCAATTCTTTGCCACGACAAAAAGAGCTGCTATAAATATTTTTGTACTTAGAGGTCCTTTTCTTTTTCCTCTGATATCTTTAACTATAGATCTAGTGGTAGGATTGCTGAGTATGCCCAGTTTTATAGCCCTTTGGGCCTAGCTCCAAATTGTTCTGCAGAATGGTTGGACCAGTTCCCCACTCCACCTATTTTTCCCTCGTCCCCTACCATCCATGGTAGATGTGAGGTAGTAACTCAAAAGTTGTTTTGATTTGAATTTTTCTAATCAGTAGATTCAGAGCATTTATTTATGTGACTGTAGATAGCTTTAATTTCTTTTTTTGAAAACTGCCTGTTTATATCCTTTAACTATTTATCAATTGAGGAATGGATCTTTTTTTTTTTAAATAAATTTGACTCAGTTCTATACTCATTTTTTTTGAGAAACGAGTCCTTTATCAGAGAAATTTGCCATAAGAATTTTTGATATTACTTCCTATTTAGCAAAATATAGCTTCCCCAATTATCTCTTTCAATTAGGTTTATTTTGTTTTTGTTTTGTCTGAGAGCAGGATTGCTACTCTTGCCTTTTTTTACTTCAACTAAAGCATATTAGTTTCTACTTCAGCCCTTTATTTTAATTCTTTGTGTGTCTGTTTCAAATGTGTCTCTTGTAAACAACATATTGTTGGATTCTGTTTTCTAATTCATTCTGTTACCTGCTTCTGTTTTATGGGTGAGCTCATCCCATTCACATTCACAGTTGTGATTACTAACTCTGTATTTCCCTCTATCCCATTTTCTTCTTTCCCCCTCCCCCTCTCTCTCTCTCTCTCTCTCTCTCTCTCTCTCTCTCTCTCTCTCTCTCTCTCTCTCTCTCTCTCTCTCTCATCTGTTTGCATCTAACCACTGCCTCCCTTAATCTCCATTTAAAAATTCTCCTATTTTTCTGTTGAATAAGTTATATTTCTATACATAACAGTATATATATATATATATATAAACCAATTCTGATGAGATTAAGGTTCAAGAATTGTCCCATACCCCTACACCCCCATTTTCTCCTTCATTGTAAAAGTTTTCTTACACTCATCTTTTAGAAGAGGAAAATTTCCCTGTTGTATCTGTCCCTTCCCCCTTTATCCCAGTGCATCCCTCTTTCTCAGCCCTTCATTTTTTTGAGATCATCCCAACATAATTGGCTCATACCCATGCCCTCAGTCTGTGTAAACTCCCTTTAACTACCCTAATAATGATAAAGTTCTTAGGAGTTACATATATCATCTTCCCATAGAGGAATGTAAACAGTTTGACTTTATTGATACCCTTGATTACTCTTTCCTGTTTACTTTTTTATGATTCTCTTGAGACTTGTATTTGAGTGTCAAATTTTCTATTCAGCTCTGGTCTTTTCATCAGGAATGATTGGAATTTCTCTATTTCATTAAATATCCATTTCCCCCTGGAAGTATTACATTCAGTTTTACTGGGTAGGTTATTCTTGGTTGTAATCCTAACTCCTTTGCCTTCTAAAATATTGTATTCTAAGACCTTTACTCCTTTTACATGGAAGCTGCTAAATCTCTTGTAATCTTGACTGTGGCTCCACATTATTTGAATTGTTTCTTTCTAGTTGCTTAAAGTATTTTCTCTTTGATCTGGGTGCTCTGGAATTGTGTTATAATATTCCTAGGACTTTTCATTTGGGGATCTCTTTCAGGATGTGGTTGTTGAATTCCTTCAATTTTTATTTTTTCTTCTGGTTCTAGGATATCAGGGCAGTTTTCCTTGATAATTTCTTGAAATGTGCTATCTAGGCTCTTTTTTTGAGACTGACAGTCAGGTAACCCATTGATTCTTAAATTATCTCTCCTTGATCTATTTTTCAGGTCAATTATTTTTCAGATCAGATACATAACATTTTCTTTTACTTTTTTTTCCATTCTTTTTACTTTGCTTCATTTTTTCTTCATGTCTCATGGAATCATTAACTTCTATTTGTCTAATTCTAACTTTTAAGGAATTATTTTCTTAAGTGAGCTTTTATACGTCTTTTTCTGTTTTACCCATTCTGCTTTTTAAGAAGTTCTTTCTTCCTTCTTTCTGTCCTTTCTTTCTTTCTTTCTTTCTTTCTTTCTTTCTTTCTTTCTTTCTTTCTTTCTTTTCTTCCTTCCTTCCTTCCTTCTTTCCTTCCTTCCTTCCTTCCTTCCTTCCTTCCTTCCTTCCTTCCTTCCTTCCTTCCTTCCTTCCTTCCTTCCTTCCTTCCTTCCTTCCTTCCTTCCTTTCTCTCTGTTTTTTGGAGGGGGGAGGCAGGGAAATTGGGGTTAAATGACTTGACCAAGGTCACACAACTAGTAATTGTTAACTGTCTGAGGTCAGATTTGAACTCAGGTCCTCCTGACTCCAGGGCCGCTGTTCTATTCACTGTGCCACCTAGCCACCCCAAGGAGTTCTTTTCTTCAGTAAATTTCTGTTCCTCTTTTACCAATCTGTTAATTCTCTTTTCCGTGTTTCCTGCCTTTATCAAGAAGGTGTTTCCACACCAGGATCCTCTGGACAGCATAGATTTCAAAGTCATGGAATACAGGGAAAGGAGAATTTCTAGCATAAGAAGAACAAAAATCACACAGGATGAAAAGGATAAGTTTTTAGTCTTCACCCGCATCAAAGATATCCTGACAAAGATCAATCATCAAATGTTTATAAGTGCCTACTGTATGCCAGCCTCATGAAATGTGTTTAGCTTAGAGGGAGTTTGCAATGCTCTCCACCAGCACTGGGGCATCATATAACTTCCCACACCATTTTTTGCCTGAACAACAATGAAATTGATTGATATGGTAGGTTTTTGGATAAGGACAATTATGGGTGGTCTATACTATAGGTCAAGCGAAAAGCATTACTCAACTGTTAACCTTGCCTTCCTTTGGGTTAAATTTGGTATGTTTTCTTTAAGGTCACGTAGACTATTCCTTGAGCGCCTGTCAATCAGTAAATATTTACTATATATCTACTCTTTCCAGCTGCCTTCAATGGGCTTACTGTATAGTCAGGGAAAAGAGACAACATCTAGAGGGAGAAAAAAACCCCTAGAAATAATAGTATGTAGGTAATAAATAAACAATACTTGTTGTGCGTGTTTGTGTGCAGTCATTTTTCAATTGTGTCTGACTCTGTGACCCCATTTGGAGTTTTCTTGGCAAAGACACTGGATTTGTTTACCATTTCCTCCAGCTCATTTGACAGAGGAGGAAACTGAGGCAAATAGGGTAACGTGACTTGCCAAGAGTCACATGGTGCTAGTAAGTGTCTGAGGTGAGATTAGAACTAATTTTTTCCTTCTTTTAATTGATTAAAATGCAAGGTCCTTTGAAGGAGAGGTTGTTTTATTTACTTGTGTTCCCCGTTCTTGGCATACCAAGTGGCTCCTGGTATGCATATAATAAAAGCTTGTTCATTGACTGATCCCAAAGTCCCAAGCCCAGCACTCTGTCTATGGCCCCACTCTGCCCCTTGTATTCAGTCTTAGGTCAGTGAAACCATTTCGGTGCCTGGCACATAGTAGGTGCTTAATGAATACGCATTGCTTGTTGTTGATTAAAGTATAGCAGGATTGTGAGCATGTGAGAGAGCTCTAGACCGCATAATGAAAGGCCTAGAAAGCCAGGCTAAGAAAGGTAAGTTTGTTTTGTTTTGTGTAGGCATCGTTGAGGGTTTAGAAGCAGGGCTTGGGGGTAGGCTAGTGCTGCTCAGTGTTTTTTCCATCTGATACTGTGCTCTCTTTCTCCTTGACCTTATCTTACCTCTGTAAGGCAAGCTCTTTATCTTGGTGAATTAGGGAGAAAGGAGCAGAGTAAGTGTGTGCGTGAGTGGGTGTTTGGGGGAGGTGAATCCCCTCCGCTGTTGAAATAGGGACAAAAAAATAGAACCCAACTCTGTAGTTCTGGTTTATATTCCAAGGTGTAGTGATATGAGGATTGATAACAGGCCCATAATTTAAATAGAGACTTTCAGCTGCGAAGAAGAGCTCTGTGTTCTCAGTGACTAGGAGGAAATCCCAGGGGTTTCCACAGGCCCTCCTCCAGATATCTACACACTTGATTCAGCCATCCATCTTGTTAAAGCAGACAGATGGAATTGCAAGAGCCTTCTCATCCTGGAGCCTCTGAATTTTACCTGTATGTTTTTATAGGGACATTGAAAATAGCCTGCTTCTGAAGATTCTCTTGGATGCAGCATCAGTTCCTTTTTTTTTTTTTTTTTGTTCTTTCTCTCCTTTGCCCCCTGCCTTTTTGGTGGAGGGGGTCACTTTGGTTCTGTGATTTCATCTCTGTAGGGAGTTCTCGGGAAGGACATTCCCTCCACCAAGGCAGATTTGAATCTTTTCTGAGGGTTATTATCAGAGTTAACCTGAAACGTGGATATGTGAGGTGACTTTCCTGTGGTCACATAGCCAGTCAATCAACAAGCATTCCTAAGCTTAACACCCTCCCTTCATCCTTCTCTTGCTGGTGGCCCTGATGCAATGTTCTGCTGAGCCAAGAGACCTCCAAGAACCATGCCCTGGGAGATCCAGTCGACTGTGGAGCTCCCCCTCCCAGGATCTTGTTGTCCTTAGTGGTGACTGACTGAGTACAAGAGGGTAAAGTAACAGGGGGCCACTTTTTCCAGGCAGCCTCTGCCATCATCTCATTCCACACCAACCATTGTCTTGTTTCCTGCGTTTGCTATGCCACATAAGGTCCCTTCTACATCTGAGATCTGTTAGACATAAATCCCAGCTGAAAGTAGACACTCCCTCCTCAGTTTTGCAGAAGTCCCTTTGTGTGACTCTCTGATTGGCACATTACACTTACCATTTTTTATCTTAGTCATTTGAAGTCATGTCTAGGTCCCTGATTAGCCCTTTGCCAGGGCTAAGACTTTGTCATTCTTTATTGTTGTGTATTCACTCATCATTGAGCACAATCCTTTGTACATAGTACCTGATAATTTTTTTTTAACTGGGTTAACGTTAAAATAGTTTTCATGTAACGAGTGCTTTTTTTTTATCATAAGCCCAAACTTTCTTCTAGTTTTTACTACCCACAAAGAATCCTTAGAGAACAGTGATTAGAAAGCTGGGTTTGGAGACAGGAAGACCTGAGTTCAAATCCAACCTCAGATACTTACTAAACTGTATATACTGGGCAAGTCATTTCACCATTTTCCTCATTTCCTTTATTCATCAAATGAGCTTGATAAATGACAAACTACTCCAGTATCTTTCCAAGAAAACTCCAAATGGGGTTACCAAGAGTAAAACATGCTTGAACAACAGCAAAAGAATCCTTGGATATTGATGTGTTCATTTGCCCTTTCTGTTCTTTTATCCCTTGATTCTCTCTAAAATGCTCTAATTTCCAAGAAATCTTCTGCCTAGTTCTATGGGAAGACCTTTTGGTGCATCAGCCAGTGGGTGGAAGATGCAGGACAAATTTAGAAATTGGAGTTCAAAAACTGCGTTTTCCAGAGAGCCCATTACACTCTCAAATTCTGGATAAAGAAGTCCACAGCTATTAATGAGAAGGAAGGCATCACATAGTTAAAAGAGTTGCATTGCTGTCAGAGGACCCCATTTTATGTCTTAGATGTGCTATTTGCTGTTTGTAGGGTCTTACACAAATCACTTCCTTTCTCCTAGCCCCACTCTTTTCCTCATCTTTTAAAAGGAAGGAATTGATATTGATGAATTCTTAACAAACTTTAAGTCCTTTCCCCTTTGTCCAGTGGCGCCATACTCTCCCAAGTCAGTCTGTCAGCAAACACCCATTAAGTATGTTGTATGTGCCAGAGAAAGAAATAGATGGATCAGTCTCCTCCCTTAAAGAACTATCAGGTGAATCAACATATTCAGATCTATGGATATAAAAATATATACACATTGTAAACACAAAGCATTTTCCCTGAGGGAGTGCCTTCAAGCAGGGTACGTCATTGCTGTCCTCCAGAGCCAACCCTGCCTTCCACACTCTGAATCTGATCCTGTGACCCCCACTTATTCTCCCAAGACTGTGTTCTTTATGTGAAAAGGATTCTCTACTCTCATTCTCCCTTAACAAGACTGCTGAATACCTCTCCATATTTCTCCCTGCCTTCCTTCTCATCTCTGTTTGTCACCCTCACTGCTTTCAAGAGTGTTGTCCACTCTTGCCCTCGCCACCTATGATGTTAGCTTGTTGATTCGTAAATCATGTCCTTGAAGAATTTAAACTCAACAGAAATATGCACACACACACACACACACACACACACACACGCATGCACGCACAAGGTGGACCTCAGCTTTTCCTCCCATCTCTCTCCATCTCCAGGCACTGAATTTTTCATGCAGTAATTAAAATTTGTAGGTCAAACCTCCCATGGCACCGTTTTCTGTTAATATGGGAAAGCAACGATCGGATTCACTTATGCCGCTCCTCACTGGCGCTGAGATTTAAGGGATGAAGGGTGACATTTTCCCCCATTTTGTAAATTAATGCCATTGATCTGCCTAACAAGAACAAAGTTAGGCTTCAAAATACCAAATGATAAAGAGATTAAGACTTTAAATGGCTTTCCAAAAGGCAACCTCTATTGTAAGATTCCAAGGCAGCTATTGAACTTTCAATTAGAATTTCTAATAGGCTATTGACTTGCATGGATAAAATGTTGCTCAGAATCACTTTCAAGATGACAAAAATTGCTTTTTACATTGTGGAATATTACTTTATAAAATAAATTCTGTTCTGAAGAGTGAATTATCATCATCGTCAGAACAAGTTGGCTTCCCAATGGATGGCGCCCTTCCTCTGAACTGGTTTGGTCTCTGGTTTGCGTTTCTCACTCTGTTTGGAGGCATGTTTGTGTTTTTCATTTCATGTTTAGTAAATTTTGGGTGGGTCTCCATTCCCCTTTCCCGGCTTCTAATGCCTCATGCCTAGATGTGGTTGTCTAAGGTAGAAAAGTGGTCTCACCCTCAACATTATAGCAACTCTGTTCATTATTGTTACTTCTTTCAGTTTCTTTGACTACAAAAAGAGGAGGGGTCTGAATTAGGGGGGCTCTAAGATCTCTTCAGATCTAGGATCCTGGGACTCCCAGTGACTTGCCAAATATAGTAATTTGGAGAGTTGGTAGAGGGAAATTCTGCTGGATTTGAAGTCAGAGAATTTGAATTAAAACCCTCATTCGTCTGAAGCTCATTTGTTTTGTGATCTTAGTTCACTTCTGCTATGTGACCTTCATTTTCCTCATCTGTAAAATGAGATTTGATTTGCTCGCTTCTAAAGTTCTAAACTATGATCACTCTAGTGGTCTAATATTGATTATTAGACCATATCATAGGGTCTCTATGATTATCAGACCATATTAGACCAATCACTATATTATCTAAACTAAATCACTCTAAAGCTACGATCCTCTGATCATGTCTATGTGCTGTACATGTTCGTGTAACCCATGTCATCTAAGCTCCTGGAGAGCAAATGTTCTTTTTTTTTTCATCGTATCTCTTAGCCTATCTTAGCCCAGTACCAGACACACAGTAATTGCTTAATAAATACTTGTTAAACAGTGAATTGTTTCAAGACGACTTTCTTGTTTCCCCACTTGTTAATGCCCTCCTCAAAATGCTTGCCTATTGATTTTATATGTTTCCTATATTTAATTATCTGGAAATACATTGTATTCTCCTGCCCTGCACTCCCCATCTTGCCACAGAGGCTCCTTAAAAATGCCTTTTAGGGAGTCAGCAGGAACTGGTTTATCTTTGTCTTTATATTTCCAGCACCCATAAATGAATGGATTTTTTTTTCATTGATCCACCCCGGTGCTGAGCTCCCCTTGGCAAAAACATGTCTTAAAATGACTGACAAGTTAATGATGATTGCCCCCTTTGCGAAAGACCATCTTTTCATGGGACACCTCCTTCATAGATCCATCCAGTGTTGAGATGCCAGCAGATACCCCGGCTGGCATCACCGTTGGGCCTCCACCTTGTTCGGATGTGATCAGTCATTCCCTCTCGTCCCCACACGCCTCTAGAGCTCACTGCCACTGTCCTGTGCTGCTCGTCTGTGCCTTGTTATGAAACACTAGCTCTGCTACCTTTTAAAAATACTAATTTTTTCAAAGACCAGCCACCTCTTCTAGGATAAAGGGTTAATATTATGCTTATGTTACAGTGCATTAAAAACTCTAATTAAAACAGCATTACATTCCCATCTGCCAATCTCCAGTAATCTTCTTTAATTGCAGTAATTAAACTATATTTACATGTTCAGAATACTTGTAATTTAGCAAATTGCACTCTCTGCTCTACATTTAATCAAACAACCAGTTCCAGTATATTTAGTGTGGAAAGAAGTAATTTCAATGTTTTGATTACTCTAGCAGATTTGACAGAGTAAGTACCCCTCCAGTAGCAGGTTTGAAAGGGAAGGCAAACATGAAATATAGTCATGGTTTGATTGTCATGTGAATGCCTAATTACATGTTGGAGGGTTAACTATTAAAGGGGATGCATGCAAGGTTCCACTTGACGTTTAGACACAACCAGTAGAACCAATCAGAAAGGCTGTCTGGTGGAGGGACTTGACAAAAGCCTCCAGCTTGCCCTTTTCCCCTTGCCCTATCTATGAATTCATTTTTATTTTCCTTAGGTAAGGATTGACTCAGTTCTGTTGCTGTTGGAAAAGGAGAATGCCACTTATTTTTGTGACCTTCCCCTTTGGGACTCCAGAGTCTTTACCACAATATGGTACCATTCCCATTTTATGGCCAGAGAAAACTGAGTAAATGATACTTGAGAGATCAAACTCAACTGCATAAGCTTATATTATTAATCACCTACTGTGTTCTGGGGACTTTTCTAGACACCAGAGGTATAAAGAGAAAAACTATGTAGTCCCTGCCTCATGGAGCTTCTGATCCTATTGGATAATTGGGATGATTCTGTATCGCGAGCCTTCACCTTTGGATCTTTACCTGTTATTGTTTGAATTGGATTCTAGAGATATGATGATCTCATCAATATGGAGCTCAAATAACAATATATGTAAGTTACTTGATACATACTCCAACACTATACAAATAAATGTCAGCTGCTATTATCAATTCAGCAGACTTCTGATATGTTCCAGGCATTGTGCTAAGAACAGCCCCTGCCCTAATGGAGTTTTTATTCGAACGGGTTTTATTTGTCCACAAGTAGGGATGCTGTATTATTCAAAGAGAGTAAATACAATGGAATTTATTTTTTTATCCTCTTTTTTTGTTTTTGTTTTTGCTTTTTTGGAGGGGGGAGGGCAGGGCAATTGGGGTTAAGTGACTTGCCCAAGGTCACACAGCTAGTAAGTGTTAAATGTCTGAGGTCAGATTTGAACTCAGATCCTTCTGACTCCAGGGCCAGTGCTCTATCCACTGAGCCACCTAGCCACCCCAATACAATGGAATTTCAAAGGGAGGGAATCACCAATTTTGAAAATCAGGAAAAGGCTCTTGAAGGAGGTAGCCACTGAGCTGAGTGCTTCTTTCCCCTCCACTTTACTCACCTGTGAAATGGGAATCATAATGTTGGTATGATTCATTAGATTCAGAGGTTGAAAGCCCTCAAGCCCCACAGAAAATTACTTTATGGAACAAAATAATAGTTGTTATTATTGCTTCCTATAAACTGTCCTTCCTCTTCATCCTTGCAGACATCATTAGAGTTGATCATTTGCATCTAAATCTGTGCTTTTAAAACTAAAAGTGGAATTTTTTTCCTGCATAAAATTTTCTCCTATTTTTATGACACTAATTGGTATAATAGCCTTTCTACCAATAACTCCTCGGGAGACATGTGAAGCTGATAAAATTTCATGGAATTTATGATATCTGTCTCCACCAAAGAGCCATTTGTGATATTAATATGGATTATGCATTAATGAAATCTAGACAAAGTTGCAGGGCTCAGACTGAATCCCAATTTTCAGCCTCAGCAGCCTGACCACACAGAGAAAGCCGCCTAAGCCCACAATCAGAAAAGGATGTTGGGAGTTAGTTTTCTCCTGGACTTGGTCAAGAATTGGTGATGTGATGCCAGATAGATTGTTTCAGTTCTTTAGACATTAATCAGTAAACACTTATTAAGTGTTTACTGTGTGCCAGGCACTGTGGTAAGCATTTGGGGTACAAAAAGAGACCCAAAATAGTCTGTCCTCAGGGAGCTTATAGTCTGATGGTGGAGACAGCACAAATATGTAGAAAACAAACTCTATATAGTATAATGAAGAAGTAGTAAACAGAAGAGAGACACCAGGATTAAGAGGGGTTGGGGAAGGCTTCCTGTAAAAGATAGAATTTTGGAAGGGACTTACTGAAAGCCAGGGAAGTCTGTAGTCAGAGCTGAGGAGGGGAGAGCTTTCCATCTCCTTTCTTCAGTGGAAATTAAAGGGGAATGGGAAGACTCCATGTTTGTTTCATTAATAAAAATGCCAGTAAGGGGCAGCTAGGTGGTGCAGTGAATAGAGCACCAGCCCTGGAGTCAGGAAGACCTGAGTTCAAATCTGGATTCAGACACTTAACACTTACTAGCCATGTGACCTTGGGCAAGTCACTTAACCCCAATTGTCCCTCCAAAAACAACCAAAAAATTTAAAAAAAGCAAAATATACAAATAAAAATACCAGTAAAAGAAATCTGCCCAACATGATGTGATAGGAAGAACATTAAATTTAGAGTCAGAGGCTTAGGGTACAAATTATGGCTTTACTACTTACTATCTATATAATCTTCGGCAATTTATTTCACTTCTCTGGGCCTTTGTTTCCTCAGCTGTAAAAATGGGTTGGACTAGAAAAAAGATTACTTCCTCCAGTGCCAGAAGACCCAGATTCAAATCCCCCATTCCGTGTTACTACCTGTGTGATGAAGGCACTTAATTTCCTCAACTAGAATTTCTTCACCTATCAAATAAGGGACTTAGACTAGATGCCCTCTGAGATCTCTTTACAGAACTAGAATTTTATTCCTCAAATTTAGTAGAAGAGACATTTGTTCCAGTGTTAGAGTTTCAATACTGTCCCTGATGTTTCCTACTTTTGTGATGTTTGGCAAAATTACTTAACCACTATCGGCCATGGTTTCTTCATCTATAAAATGGGGGGTTTGGAGGAGATGGCCTCTGAGATCCTTTCCACATGTAGACTTGTGATGCTGTCATTCCTCTTTTGGTGAGCAAGGCTCTGCAAATCTCAGCTTATACTGAAAGTCATTCTCATGTTGTATAAGGCAGAGTAAATGTTTTCCTCAAAATAACACAATTTTGAGATATCTTTCCTATGTTTACAAAGATGTTGATTAATTTGTGATAGGGGACTTCATACAAATATGTTTTTAGTTGCAGAAAACCTTCTGATAAAGCTAAGGGCAAAATCCTGACATTTTAATGCTTATAGGAGATTGTCAGGAGATAAGATTTTAGCATTTAGTCCTGGAAGGAAACTTAGAGTTCACCTAGGCCAAGCCTACTCATTATAAAAATGAAGAAATGGGGTGGCCCTGGAGTCCGGAGAACCTAAGTTCAAATCTGGCCTCAGACACTTAACACAAAACTATCCGTGTGACCCTGGGCAAGTCACTTAACCCCAATTGCCCTGTATTCCTCCCTCCAACATAAATAAATAAATAAAGATAAAAATGAGGACGCACTCCTACCAGGGGAGTGACCCACCCAAATGTTCACAGGGAGTACCAGAGCCTTCGTTCAAGCCCAGGTTTTTTAACTACAAATCCAGCCCTTTTTACCTGTTCTTTTTTGTCCTTAAAAAAATCTAGAGAAGTAATGGAAAGTTACATAGAATAGTATTTTTAGTATAAACTCTTACCCTTAGATGCCCCTCCAGCATTCCTAGTTTTTGTTGTTTTTCATTTGTGTCTGACTCTTTATGACCCCATTTAGGGTATTCTGGGCAAAGATACTGGAGCAGTCTGCCATTTCCTTCTCCAGCTCTTTTGACAGAATGGAGGCAAACGGGGTGAAGTGACTTACCTAGGGTAACACAGCTAAGAAGTGTCTGAATTCAGTTCTTCCAGACACCATCTCCATTGCTCCCTATCCATTAATCCACTTAGCAGCTCTATTCCTGAATTAGTCAAATGCAGTTTAAACATGAATATACTAAATTCATAAACATGGCACAGGTTATTTTGAGCAGCATATCAGCTGCTATGATAAAAACAAACTCCTCGGCCTGACATTTAAACTCTCTATCAGATATCTAATAGGACCCTTCCAGTTTCATTTTATTTCCCTCCCCTTTGCACACTCAGTGAACTAGCAATACAATATTGGATTGTTAGTCAGACGTGTCATCTCCTCTCTCTCTGCCTTTCCATAGGCTGTGCCTCATGCCTGGGATGCATTCCCTCTCTCCTTGACTCTTAGAAACCCTTCCTTGCTTTAAGGCTCAGTTCAGAAGTTAGCTTCTAATCAGAACCTTCTTGACTCCTCCAAGGGTCAACATATTCTCTCTTTTTAAATGCCCTGGTATTTATTTCTTTGTAGGTTTGTTATATTCCTTTAACCATCCCCAGAAAGACATGGGCTCCTTGAAAACAAAGAAAATTTCACTTTGTCTTTGTAACCTGTGCCTAGCTTAGTGCCTGGTACATAGATGGTATTTCACTAAAGAGAAAGAGAAGGTGTGAGGAAAGAATAGGCATTTATTTAGTGCCTACTGTGTGCCAGGCACTGTGCAAAGCATTTTATAAATATTATTTCATTTGATTAAAGGATATTCAATTGAATTGAGTTCTGAATAATTGGATAGACTGCATATAGCAGTCATTCGTCAAGGACTTCACCTGGTATACAGTAAGTACTTAATTAATGGTTGTTTATCAGTTGGTTAAGATTGAATGAGGTTGGGGCAGCTAGGTGGCGCAGTGAGTAAGAGCGCTGGCCATGGAGTCGGGAGACCCGGGATCGGTCCCGGCCTCAGATACTTAACACCCACACAAAATAACTGGCCGTGTAACCTTGGGCAAGTTACTTAACCCCAATTGCTTTTAAAAAAAAAAAAGACTGAATGAAGTTGCATCATTGTTCAGTGCAAAGAATTTTGGTTTGCGATCAAAGAACCTGGGTTTATATCCCAGCTTATTTCTTCTGTGGCCTTGGGTAAGTCAATTTCCCTCTTTCTCCTTCCATATAAATACGTGGGTTGTACTAGATGACCTTCAAGGTCCTTCTTGCTCTAAATCTGTACTGATGATATCAGTACTGTCTGTCCTCATCTCTGGAAAGTACAGGGTTTCAAGATGGATGTCTTTATTTCCTTCTTCAGTGCTTTTCAAGACCTCTCACATTATTCTCATGTATAGTCCCTCCACCGAGGTAGATTGCATCTCTTCCACAAATCATCCTCATTAACAGACAAACTTTTTTCATTCAGGTCCTACAAAGACAAATAGAATTATTCTGAGGAGGTAAAATGTCCTCCAGATTTAGAGAATATCAGTACAGTTTAGTTCCAAATGCTTTTATCCAAGACAGAAGTTGTGCTATTCCAATGTCTGCCAATTTCACACATCACATTGCTCCATACGGGGCTTGGCCCCCTGCCAAGAGGACTCGAAGCCTTTTTCTTTTTTGAAAAGCACATTTTGGGTGTAGGAAGGGTGCTGAGCTGCATAGATATTTCATAATTGTTCTCATTAAATGTCCAAATGGACCCTCAATATGGAGATCCAGCAACATTCAAAGTCTGTCTTTCAACATATTTTTCACAGAAAGCTTTTAACAGCAATCCCCCCCTTCCCCAATGCACACAGAACACCACCGCCACCACCCATCTCACAATATGGTGGCTTGACCACTTTCTAGTCACAAGTTAATGAGTTTATTGTATCACAAAGGGCTCTGATTTATTATAATTTCATAACGTCTGTGCCATCAGCTCCCTGCTAAATATTGTAAGCTTTGGCAGAGGCATTAGCCTGGATCAGCTGACATCATAGTTTTTGCATGAATCCATTCCCTGGGAGGTGCCTCATCCTAAGTTATTTGCAGATGCCAGGGTGACAGAGACACAAAGACACCCAGAGAAAAGGTAGCCCTGGAAAAAAAAATGAACCATTATTCATTATGAGCTTAGGATATTGCTAACCCCTCAGCTTTGGTGTGTCATAATCACCCCCCTATAAAATGGTGCAAAGTCAGGTGAAGGACATCTGTCTCTAAACCTGAAATGCATGCAGGTATTTTGCAAGTATCTCCTTAGTTATTTAAGGACCAACCCTGTATCTAGAGTCTAATATAGTGACAACTTTCTCACAGGGGGGTGAGGGGGGACTTAAAAAAAAAAAAGGATATTTTACAACCTGAGAAATGAAGCAAGGAGATAGTTAAGGCCCAACCCTCATTAGCTGTATGGTAGATTTTTCTAATTAGTTCTTTCTAGCATAATTAGCATGAAAGAGCCTAATCACCTCATGTGAAACCAATCTAATGCTTGGAGAAGAATGCCCTTGGTCTCTCTTTGAGATTGGTTCCAAGGCTTTTTTTTTTTTTTAAAGATATCCCTTCTTACAGGTCTCCTGGAGGGAGTTAAAGGAACCATGCCATCTCCTTTAAAACCTGGGCACAGATCTAGAGGCAGCAGAGAAAAATGAACAACCTGTTGGCCTGTTAGTGTCAGCCATGCTGGAGAAAATGCTCAGAACATATTCCTTAGCTTATGGCTTTCCGTTTACCACTGCAGCTCCAGGATTTTCTCTCTCTCAGGATCGGTCTTTCCCCTTGGTTTCTCTCATTTAGTAGTGTTGTTGGAGACCTGAGTTCTTTAGCCCTTCAGCCTGGCTGCCTGTCTTGAGAGAACATCAATGCTCCATGTTAATAAAAGGATACAGGTAGGGACCTTGGCCTGTATTGCTTAAATGGATAGCTTCCGTTTTGCTTTAGAGTCCAGTTAGCTTTTCTTAACCGGCACAACCCAGCTTATCATCTATAAATTCACTTACTTTTTGTGGTCTCACAGTCCACGCTTATCTTAGACACCAACTTACCCTTCCGTGTAACACAAATTGTGGACATTTCTTTGGCTTTTAACCCCACCCATTCCCCCACCTAAAATAACAGGCATCCTTCTGCCCAAATTAGGGTAGGGAAGGAAGAGAAATAGAAAGAAAAAAAATATTGTAACAAACAGGCATATTCAAGTTGTATGTCTCAGTCTGTACCCTAAGCCCACCACCTCTCTGCCACAAGGTAGGTAACAAGCTTGATCATCATTTCTTAGGAATTGTATTTGATCATGACATTGAACGGAGTTCAAAGTCTTTCAAGATGGCGTCTCTTTCTGGTGGTGTTGCTGTACAAATTCTTTTCCTGGTTCAGGTCACTTTACTCAGCATTAGTTTATGCAAATCTTTCCAGGTTTCTCTGAAACAATTGCTCTCATCATTTCTTTCAGTATAATAGTATTCTTTTACATGCATGTTGAGATGTTCCCTAGTGAATTTGAACTCTTTAGTTTTCCATTCTTTGCCTCTGCTAAAAGAACTTGTATACTATATGTGTGTACTTGTATGTGTGTATATGTAAGTATGTATATATTTGAATTTTTACATACATATATATGTATTTTTATTTATGAGTGTTTTTCATTAAAAAAAACTGGGTCAAAGATATATATACACTGTTTAGTATACATATACATATTAGTGTATATTTCCCAGGGACTAGATTCCTGCAATAATTATGATGTCAGCTGATCCAGGTCAATGCTTCTGCCTGACTTTAAGGGGAAAAATATTACCATGTTGCTTTTTGGTATATTATACGCTAATGCCTCTGGATCTCTGGTGTCATTAATTTGAATATTTTGTCTATGTATGCAAATTTCGCCTTATCCATTTGGATCCATTTTGTTCCAAACCCCCTGTCATTTCTCTGTTCAGGTCCTCACAAGGTGTAGGATACTTTCCTTGATAACTCTGGAACCCACAGGTGTCTTTGTTTTTTATTATATGTTTCTTTGGTGACTACCTTTTTGCCACTTCTGTGTTGTTATTCCCTGTTTGTGATTCAGCATACTTATACCCATTCTCTGCTTCTATATTGCTTTTTGGACCAAAGGGTCTTTTAAGTGTCAGAAAAAAAATAGGCCTCTATATTTTCAGAATTACGTTGTTTTTTCATTGCTTGGAATATACTAAATGCTTAATAAATGTGTTTCCATTCCATATGATAGTCATGACTGACAGTCCACATAACGGGCCTCTTCTAAAACCAAAACCATACTTTGGATCTATTACCTGCCGCTTCATTCTGCTAACCATGTTCCTTCACTTTCCAACAGTACCATGTTCTAAATTCGATATGAGTTGAGCTGACAGTACTCATTAAGATAACCAGTTTTAGTAAGAGAATTTTTTAGCTGGTTATCTTCTTAAGTCATGGCACCAACTGTCCAATCAGCAGTCCAACAAGACAATTTTGTGTTGGAAAGTCAGAAAATTACTTTGTTGACTTAGGATGCCAGACCAGCTGGTTTGGTTCTTGTAGGCTCAGAGTGGGATGAGTGTTGTCAATTTTGTTTCGTTTGTACAGTCTTCTGAATTCTAAAGACTTGGATCAGGTAGGAAGGTATTAGACACCTCTCCAAACACACAGATTAAGTATGTGCAAATGGCTCCAATAGACTCCTTGTGACATTTTAATTACAGCTAATTAAAGTAAACAAAAAGTGGAATATTTAATTATCTCCATCAATAATATTTAACAAATGTATTAACTTTGCTCTTGGCAGACAGTAGAATCAGGGAGTCATTTTCTTTTCCTCTTGGAAGGGTAGCGCTCACAGTCATGACCTGCAGGTATATCATAACAGTAGGGAATGAAGATTTCAAACCCCTTCTGTGTTTCTACTTGACTAGATGAGCTAAGAACATGGCAGTTGTGTGAATTCTTTTAAATCAGGCTCATCTTTTATCTTTTCTCACATGGTATGAGTGGCCTAGATCCAAGTATACCTTTATTTGTCCTGAATAGTTAAATGAGTAAGTGGATGCTTGCAAAGCATCATCTGATATGCATTTTGACCCATGATCTTTGTTTGTTTCTCCATCATATAGCACAGTATCTGACTTGTGGCAGATGATTAATAAATGCTTATTAAATGGATGGATATTAGCTGCAAATTATGAATATTTTATATATTCTGTAGTCTTGAGTGACTTCTAAGGGCTGGTTGGTAAAGGGGGTATTCTCACTCTAACAAAAATCTGCTCAAAAAACACAACTTAGCTACCATCCTGAAATCTCCACCTATAAGCCTGCCTTTAATGCTTATTTTCTTTGACATACTAAAGCTATAAGAGGAAGTGATTATAGATATCAGAGATTTGAACTGGAAACAACCTAAGAGCCCATCTACACTATTTCTTCATTCTACAGATGAGAACACTGAGACCCAAGATCACAAAGCTAGCAGTGTCAGAGGCAAGACTTGAACCTGCAAGCCAGGGGACAGTACTTTTCTTAGCCCCGTACCAGGAAGCATATTCCTATTATCGGCAATCATATGTTTCTATTCAAGTCATTAAACATCTATCAAAGTTCTCTCTGTGCCCAGGCCTGTGAGGAGAAAAGACACAATCATACCCTGACTCCTGGGCTTTGTGATAGTGCTCCCCATAGGGCTGAACTGGCTGAGATCCAAGGGAATTTATATCATAGCTGTAGTTCTACCAACTAGCAGAATGTTATACTGGTCTTGGCATGGAACCATTGGAAGCCCAAAGACTTGAGTGTGTCAACTCCACAGTTAATCTGATGGCCATCCACACAGGGATGGCTTCACCTGTCTCTAGACATCACACTTTGGTATAACATATGACACCCAGTACTCCTGATCCAACTCTAGCCAGCCATTGTTAACTGTAATTCTGCTGCTACTTTTCATTAGAGTCATAGCTCTGGGAGGACGGAGCACAACCCAACCTGCCAGAGAACTTTGCTTTTTCTAGTTCTGGTGGTAAGTGCTTGCATCTCTGGGGCGCTGGAAAACCCCGCGCTGGTATTTGATCCCTTTGGGAACTTAGGCAGGTCAGTTCCCCTCTCTGTTAAGGTTCTTCATCTTAGGAAGATTGTTTAATAAATAGATGACCTTCATGCCCCATTCTGAATCGGCATCAGAAGTTCTTAACTTGGGTTCCATGAAATAGTCTCTCTTTCCCTCCCTCTCTGTCACACACACAAATACCCACATATCTATGTACATATGTATGTGTATATATGTATATATATATATATAAAATGTATGTACATATACACATGTTTATATAACCTATATTAGTCAATTACACGTTATAATATATTGCCAATAGTAAGCAATTATTTGGAAATACAGGGAAAGAGAAAGAAGCAATCTCAAAATAACCTTTGTAATACTATGCATTTTGTTGTATGTATTAAAAATATTTTTTCAGAGAAGGGGCCCATAGGCTTCACTAGGTTCTTAGAGGGGTTGAAGACACACAAAATAAGTTTAAGAATCCCTATTTGAAATCTATGATTCTATGATGCTTATGAGGAAGTAAGAATTTGATGAAATAAAGTACTGTCATCTAATGACTTTATGAGATATCAAGATATAATAAAATAGATCCAAAAGAAATAATGTACTGTCCTACCTTGTTTTGAAGGAATAGAGAATATCCTTATTATTACTGTCAAAAGTATTGTATGCCCCCTTCATATCATTTATTTCCATCATCACCACTGTCATCTCTGTGGGTACTCCTTGTAATGGCATCTATTATGACCCACCTGTATTCTCGTTTCCTCTGGAACTTTCCTCCATACCTTCATATATGTCTTCAAAAAATGATCCACCCAACATTTTCAAGGCCTTCCTCATTCTTTCTCTGAGTGCCAGTACAAAATGTGGGCTCTCCATTTACTGTCTTCCCCTCCGGAATTAGAAACATAAACCTTACTTTTGCCAAGTGCTTTTCTCCACTTCAGATCTTCCTTTACTCTGCATCTCTTTCTTCCCATAGTGGAAAGTTACCTTGATCTGGTTTTTCTTCAAAACTCTGCTTTACCATCTGGTACATAAGGCTTTTTCCTATTTCCCTACCTTCTGTTGTGTCCCCCTATTAAAAGTACTATGTATTTATTATTAACAAATGTAGCTGAATGTGTTTTTCTATAGAATGTAAAATTCTTGAGGGCAGGGAGTGATTCATTTTTGTCTTTTCGTCCCCAGTGCTTGGCACCCTGCCATGTGCCTACATGGAGCATAGGAGGTCTTTATTCAATGCTTCTCAATGGATGAATTGATTGTATTTTAACGATGGCTACATTTTACTCATTTTCACCCTTGTCTGCCCGTCTTTTTATGCTCTGGGAGTTAAGGGCTTTGGAATTTAAGAAGACAAGTACATCACTCCCTATGAGTGATAGACCAACTGAATGTGTCAAGTGAATTGAAATATCAGTGGCACAATTCAAGGGTCATGTTAGGAACCCCTTGTCCAAAGCCTTTTTTCTTGCCCATAGGTGGGTTGTGCTTCCTTGAAAGCTCAATTCCCTGCCTTTCAGAAAGGCTGGGTCTGTAAATTATTTAGAAGGAGGAAGCAGCCTTTGTCCCATCTGATTTTTCCCTTGATACCATGAGTCTTTTCTCCAAGCACACATGTGACTCCCTAGCTCACTGTCATGGGAGATGTAATACCAGCATCTGGCGTTAATATCTATTGTTGACATTTTGAGAATGAGAACATGAGCTATTAGTGAAGATGTTTGCTTGTACCTAATTAATGTTCCATTGTATCCCCTCTTGTTGTCAGCCTTGCTGCACCAATCCTGCCTTGGCATTTTCTTTTACTGGCTAACTTTAAAAGTTAATTATTTCCCTGTTGAATGTTAAATGCCACCGAGTTTTAACGTTGCTGCACAGTGCGAATTATTAGTTATCAGAAATCAGGATGATCTGGGCAATTATCACCTTTTTACCAGAAACCAGCACTCTTGAAAACCATTCCTTTAAAGAGCGGTGGCTTGGGTTCACACCTAATCTCATGGTTCTCTGCAGCAGATGTTTATTTCCTACATTCACAGCTTTGTGTTTCCTGTATTTTTGCTTCCAGTTCAGGTGCACTTCCTGATTGGAACTCTCATAATTCACAAGTTTGTCTAATCAGTCAACAGCCATTTCTTGAGTACCTACTATGTGTCCAACACTGTGCTAGAACCCTTTGGCTACAAAACCAAAATTGAATTAGCCCCTGTTCTCAAGGACTTGATACTCTACCAGCAGAAGCAACATGTTTACATTTAAAGTAATACAACGTATGGTGCTCAGGACAGAGCCTATGATTTCATATAGGAAACTCTCAGAAAGAGGAAACTCTCTCCAGTTATATAAGTCAGCCCTTTCTCTTCAACTTATATATTACAGTTGATGAAACTGAGGCCTCCAAGAAGCTAAATTACTCGTTCAAGGTCATACACGCACAAGTTTCAGAAGCAGAATTTAAATTCTTTTTGTCAACTTCAAATCTACTTTTCTTTCCATCAAGTCATAGTGTTCCTTAAGGAGAAAAACTCTTGCATGAAATATTGAAGTAAGCTAAGGATTCTCAATGGTGAAAGTAAAGAAGGAATTCATTTTAGGCGTGGAGAGATAGCGGGTGGGGAAGGGAAGGAATCATATCTATATAAAGGCCATAGTTTTCAATATACCTTAAAACCTTCCTTGCAGATAAACCTGGTCTATTCTTTTTCTATATCCACTAGCAAGCCAGCATGGTATGGAGTGGAAAGAACTCTGAATTTCAAGTCAGAAGACGTGTGTTCAACTCTTCTTTTCTCCATTTACTCCATCCCTGGGCTTCACTTCCCTCATCTTGAAAATGAGAGTGACTTCCTGTAGCAGCAAGCACCCCAGCATCCCCAGGGTGGCCGCCAACACAGGTTCTTAGATCTGCTTTTGTAAAGGAAAGCAACTCAAAATGGGTCAACGGTCTTGCTTTAGTCAGTCAAACATATCATTTACCTAGTTCAGGGGGAAAAAGTCAGTACCCCAAACTTCGGAGTATACAGAGGTTACAAACAGAAATTACAAGAGGGCAGAGAAACAAACTGATGAAGCAGGCAGGCTTCCAACTGTCCAACCATTACATCCATACCTAGTCAGTTACTAGACAGGGAAGCACCAACGTCTGGGTTTTCAAAGTTGGGGGGCTCATCGGCTGCCCAGAGTCTCATCTGGTCAAATCACACAACACTTCTCAAAGTGAGCCCCAAAACAAAGCCTCACATCAGGATTTATATAGCCTTCTCCTGGGTCAGAGATGTAACAACCCTCTTGACCCACTGCCTAATCACAAAGTATCTCCTGAAAAACAAGCCTCCTACCAAAGGCTCCAGGTGCACTTAAGCCTATCAAAGGGCCTGGGACAGGGAAGATCTTAGAAAGATGGCAACAACATAAATTTACATTCCCATTACACTTCCATCTCTAAATCTCTGATCCTAAGGGAGAACAAGGTCAAGGATGTCAAATGGAAAATTTCCTTTGTGAGTGGCTTAGCATTTCTGTAGGAGATAGTGCTGGGTTGGCCTTGCCCAAAAAATTTCTCTATGTTATTATCTATTACTTTTAGACAGATGAGGTAAAAACAAAGATATAGGACATACATAAGCTTGGGGTTTCACTTGTAGCCCCAGGAGCCAAGAGGATTCTATCCCTATATCATTAAGCAAAAGGACTACTAATGTTCTTCCTCTTGCCTCACTTATGATTTTTCTTCCCTCCACCCCCTCCCTTGAGTTACCTTAGCAGGCCCTGGGAATGGTTGGAAATAACAAAGACAGAACAAAGCAATCCTCTGGGGGAAAAAATGGAGCATAAAGGCTCTCATTTCTGAGTCTCTTCTAAGACTAGCTCTTCATGCTGGCTTTTATCAGGTATCAAAAGAGAACACAACAAAAACGACACTGACATGTTATGCATTTACCCGATCAAATCATTTGAAGAGAAACTCTTCCAGGACTTAATGATAGAAATGTGTGCCAGCTACCAAGCCCTCACCTAATGCCTTGCCTTAACCTTTCTCTTCTCCCCTGGTCATCAAGAGTCTGAGGTTCAGTTTTGGTTTCCATATGATTGTGATGGTGAGGATGATGATGGTGGTAATGGATGTTGATAACAACATGGAGACTGGAACATAGCCAAGCACCGTGATAACAAGGAGGCATTTTATGGCCAGCAGACTTCAGACAACAATGGGACCCGAGAGACAAGTGCAACAAGTGGTGAGGTTATGGGGAATTGTTACAAAAATAAAAGGTTTATGAGATATTCAGGACCAGAAATTATAGAAGGATAATCCTTAAGAAAAAACACAGAATCACTAATCAGTTCAGATTTTTCAGGGAGACAATAAAAATTGTACACCATATCATTGCAAGTAATAAAAATCAGGCAACAGCTGAATTACTTGAAAGACATAACTGAGTGGCCAGAATTATATGTCTCTATCCTTTAAAACTGACAACAAATCTCTATTTTTCGATAAAGAGGTACCCCCAAATAAATATACTTGAATATTCAGCAGATAATCTCAGTCAAACTAGCCAATGATCATAGATAAAACTATTTCCTCAAATTATTTGGATATAACATTAATCCATAAAAAAAATTAAGAGTATTGTTAAGAAATATTGTCTTACTAAATACCTTAATCTCCAAGATACTTGGCGTAAAAAGCACTCAAAATGTAGAGTCCTGGCAGAAGAAATCAAAATTATGTAGAAAGAACATGAATTATGTATCATCCCCAGTATCTTGTCTGCCACTGGAATTGTCCCAGAAGATGCTTTCAATGAGCTTACATCTCCATACACTTAATTACGAAGTATTCTTGTTATCCCCCTGTAAAGTAGCAAACCGAACATTAAATGTAAAAGAAGAATGGCAGAGTAATAACTTATCCCAGTACTATTTCTGTCTTAACTCCCTTCAACATAAGATGACAAAAACTAGAATAAATTATATATTATATTATGATATGATATAAATTATAATATCTAACATTTAGATAGTATTTCAATATTGGCATGATGCATTATGTTCATCTCACTAAAGCCTTTTTAACTCTGAGTTATATATTACAAGTTACTGCTGTCCTCTCTGGGTAGGTGGGGGCAGCTAGGTGTTGCAGTGGTTAGAGTACCAGGCCTGTAATCAGGAAGACCTGAATTTGAACCTAGTTTCAGACAGTTACTGTGTGACCCTGAGCAAGTCACTTCACCGTTTGCCTCAGTTTCCTCATCTGTCAAATGAGTTGGATAAAGAAATGGCAGGCCACTCCACTATCTCTGCCAAGAAAACCCCAAATTTGGTCACCAGGAGTCAGACATAACTGGAAAATGGTTGAAAAATTGATAGGAGAGAAACTGAATCCTAAAGTATTAAGTGAGTGTAAAAATAGACATTTATTTGAAGTTGGGCTTTTCTGGTTCCTCACCCAATAGTCTTCCCCGCATTGTATCTAATTTTAGGGAAGATATGGACAAAGATTAGAATGCCCAGATAATGACAATAGTGATGGCAATGGCATGATACCAAGGGCAAGTGGGAAGAATGAGCGATGTTTAGCCTGCAGGAGACATCTCAGGAAGACTGTCATAGCTCTCTTCAAGTGCTTGAAAGATTGTCACTTAAAAAATGGACTGGACCTTGGTCGCTTTCCCCCAGAAAGCCTCCCTAGAGGTATAAGTCACAGAAATTGTGGAGAAGTAGATTTCAGCAGCAGTCCAAAACCACCTTACTCTGTGTCCAAGTCTAAATGGGCATCCTCAGGAGGCTCACAGTTAAAATCTTGGGGTACACTTGGGATGAGCACTTTTTGGGTGTGTTGTAAAGAGGATTTTTTTTTGTTTGTTTAATTGTGGATTGGAATAGAATCGATGGGATTTTAGATAGAGAGCTGAAAAGAACTCTTCGAAATCATCTAATCTTAATCCCTTCATTTACAGATGATAAAATTGAGATCCAAAGAGGTTCAGACTTAGGGTCTTAGATGTAGATCTGGAAGATACTTTCAGAGCCATTTAGTCCCATCTTCTTTTCATAGATGGTCAACTGAGGCCCAGAAAAGTTAAGTTGTTTTCCTAAGATGGTAGAAGCAGTAAGTTTATAGGCTCATAGATCTAGAACTGAAAGGGCCCTCAGAAGTCATTTCATCCAGTCCCCTCATTTTCCAGATGAGGAAAGTGATGCCAAGAGAGGTGATAGATCAAGGGCACACAGGGAAATGGTCTTTGAGGGCCTTCCCAGAGTCTGTGATCATCCGAATACCAGCCCTGAGAAATTGTGCAAACTCTTCTTCATGCAAATCATGAGACCCAAGATAAAAGAACTCCCTCTGTCTCCCCCCTCACTTCCACCTTTCCCTCTTAAGCCTTTTTGACATCAGGAATATCCCCTTTCCCAGCCAGCAAGAACAGAGTACATAATAACGTGCACTTCCTCAGGGGATCTCTGGGAAGCTTTACAGCCCTACCCGGCCAGGGAAGCCAATAGCAAGCGATATCTGCTGATATATGACACTAATATAGGGTTCACTTTTGTACTCAACCTAAAAAAAGATAGATTGTTCCAAGTTTAGACAGGCTGTAAAATCTTTTACTTGTAGGTACCATGCTGTCTCACCCTTGAGACCACTCTAATTGCTTTACATCTGTACAAAGGTTCCTTGTAATCGGGCTTTTCTGCCTCCATTTGTCTTCTTTTCAGCCTTTTAGTAAAGGCCTTAATTGGTCTTAGTGGGGCCTTTTACAGTTAGTGCAAAGGTACCTTTAGGGCTGAACAGACATTACCTGCGGGGGAGAAGTGGGGAAATGGGAAAGACATCAATATTTCTTTACCTTTATCACTTTAATTAATGTGCCCAGAACAAGGAGTGGGTTGGAGGAAATTTCTGCTCCTCCTCCTCAGGGATTCTGCTGGGCAGATCAGACAAACTAGGGTGATGTGGAATTTTCTAGAATTTCTTCCCAGGCCCGTTCTCCGCCATCGCTCGTTAGCCTTGTAATTGTCTCACCGTAAATGGCTGGATCAGGTTCCATTCTGTCCTCTTTAGAGGATCCGGTTGCCTTAAATCAATAGTTTGAAGTACTGGGGGGATGCCTGGGAAGGGAAGTGCCCTCTAATTTCTGTTTCTTAGCTCCTAATTATTTAATAATACATTTTATTGCCTATTAAAATGTGGCATAACTTGCTTGTCAGCAAAACTCAGTGGAACATAATCATTTGAGGAGAAAGATAATTGGCACTTCTACAGATGGCTTTTATTGTAAGTCTGGTTTGTTGAGAGAGAGAGAGAGAGAGAGAGAGAGAGAGAGAGAGAGAGAGAGAG
>NW_027185798.1:12485775-12520195 GCF_028583685.1 Petaurus breviceps papuanus
GAGAGAGAGAGAGAGAGAGAGAGAGAGAGAGAGAGAGAGAGAGAGAGAGAGAGAGAGAGAGAGAGAGAGTTTCTGGCCAGGTTTCCTTGCAGTATTTGTAGGCCGATCAGGCTTGTGAGTGAGTTACTGTATTTCAGCCCAGACTGTTAAATGTGGCGTTATTACACAGGCAGTCTGTACTTAGTTATGGAACCTGAAAGCTTCTACTGGAGAAGTAGATTTTCTTCCTCACCCTCGTCCTCTTTCCCCTATTTTTTTTTTTTAAATAAGACCCTAGTGAGTTTTGTACCACCCTGAAAATTACCTTGTGTGCCGGAAAATATGGCAGTGGAGACTTTGTTTAAACAAAAATTGTTTTTACAGCAGATGAAAGTGGCCAAATTTTCTGGATTTCCATCCAGTTAAATAAAAAAATTTGAGGAATATTGGAACCATCCCAGTTTTTTTAGTAGGATTTCATGAATGCTTTAAATGTAGCTTTAATTTGACCTCTGGTGGAATGTTGCATAAATCCTTGGCCCCCCCCCCCCATCATTCCTAGTGCTTCCCAGACGCCATTTTGGTTTTTGTTGGGGTTTTTTTTGTTGTTCCAGAAGGAGCACCATGTGTGGGATAGTTCAACCAAAGGAATTAGTTTACTGGGTGGAAATGTGCGTAGCTGGAATACTTAAATTCCAAGTTGATGGTGCTGACTGAGCTTTGGAATAGTTATCAATTTGGTTCACTATTTAGTGTGGAACATGCTATAAATAGGGCATCAGGGAGAACTGACCTCCCGGGAGTCGGTGATCAGAGTTCGGAGATTGATTAGTGCCCCCTGCCCTACTTTTTGAAGGTAGCATGTGGCGGTGGAAAGAACATTGGGTTTGAGATCAGAGATTCTGGGCTCAGGTTTTCGGCCTGTTACTCACTGCCTGTTAGACTTTGGGAAGGTCAGTTAGCCTTTAATTTGACCTTCAGTTTCATCATTTCATCAAAGAGGGTAGTAAGAGATGACCCCCTAGGGTTAATAACTCTCAAGCAATCATGAAAGGATCCCCGGGATGTAGAACAAAACTTGCCTTGGAAGAGATTCATCTCTCCCATTACCAGCTCAGTGCTGGGATTTATTTATTTTGAGCATAGAGTAGAATTTTCTTCTTCTGAGCCTATCCATAGCAAGGCTTTGGGGAAGCCAATTATGCCCATCCCTCTGGGCCTTTTGATAAAGAATCTCTCTTTATCTATTTTTGTATATGCTTATGTCCCTTGTTTCCTCCCCAGGTAGTTCCTCTGGGGGCTAGAAATGTTTACTTACATCTTTGTACTGGCATCTAGCATAGTGCCTGACATAAAGCAGACACCTATTAAATCCTCGTTGATCAATCATTTGAGTACTTGGACAAGTCACTTAGCCACCGGGGACTTATTTTCCTCATTTAGAAAATAAAGAGGTTGAAAGAAAGGACCTCTTGAGCCTGTAGACCTATGAATCTCCAAGTTCTTCCTCATATCTCTGTGATTCGGTCAGTGAACATTTATTAAATGTTTACAAAGTACCAGACCCTGAGATTACAAAGAAAAGCAGAAGCATTTTCTGTGTCTTCAAAAAGCTTACATTCCAATGGCGATAACAATTTACAAAAAAAAAAACAAAAACAATGTTCAATGTTGTATAGATAGGTAGATAGATAGATAGATAGAGGCAAATGGTGGATGAATAGATTTTATATATATAATAGTATATATTAATATATACTAATATATTATTCTAATAATAATATATTAATTAATAATTAATACATATGAACTATAACACATATATCTATAACATACATACACACATATGGTTTGTGCATCATACAAATATTACATATTTATTTTTTATATAAATACTTCAAATATGTATATATATATATGTATGTGGGGGGGGCAGCCTAGGTGGCGCCATAGAGCACAGAGCCCCTTGCCAGGAGATGGGACAACTCATCTTCCTGAGTTCAAATCTGATCTCAGATACTTACTAGCTGTTGTGACCCTGGGCAAGTCACTTAACCCTGATTGTCTCAGTTTCCTCATCTATAAAATGAGCTGGAGAAGGAAATGTGAAGCTACTCTGGTAGCTTTGCCAAGAAAACTCCAAAACAGGCTAAAAAAGAGTTGGACACAACTGAAAAATGACTGAACAACATACATGTGTGTATATACATATATGTACATATATGTGTGAGGGCATGGATGTGTGTATGTTCATGCCTATACACATACACGCATTTATGGCATGTGTGGAAGTTAATATCAGGGAAGGATTTAGCCCTATGTATGGGGGTGGGCAGGGATGGAGCAAAGCTCCCTGCAGATGGGGGATTTGATCTCTGTCCTTCAATGTCTCATGGACACTTCCATCCTCTTCCTCTCTTATATTTCACTCAGTTGACTGAACCTGTAGCAACTTAGTAGAATTCTAGAAGTTTGGGAGCTAAGTAAACTTTCAGGTAAACAAATTTTTTTGCCATGTTTTTTTTTTTTCTCATGACAAAAGTAAGATGCAAAATAGTTGTAGATTTGCCTAAGATCCCAAAGCAAGTCAGTGACTGATCCAAGGTAGAACTTAGGTCACCCACCTCCCCATGGAGGATCTTTCTGCCTTCCCTTGTATTTACTCCATTGTTTATTAGAGGCCTTTTTCTTCTTCTTCTCCCTCACACCTACATCATTTTCTTATCAGGGCGTCTTAGATGATCTAGAATTTGAGCAGAGACAAAACAAAAATTTCTGGGTTTTGAAAAGAAAGATTTGGCCATGGTAACTGGTTAATGCCACATACAAAGAAGCTTGAGCTTAGACATTTACTCTGTAAGGGTTTGTGTGAAGTGAACTCTGTGCCTTGAGGCGTCTGTTTCTCCTGGCTTAAACCAACTCGCTGCTGTGGAATGACTGTAATTTAACACCTATAATGCATGTGTTAGAAGAGGGGAAGAAGCCAATTCTTAGGCTTGGTATGTTATATAAAGGGTGTGTATTATACATGATCATTAAAGTTCCTGTAGCAAAGGCTATGGTTAAAGTGTAAGCCAATTTAAAGGGTGTGGATTTTAACTGGGAAGAGTTTTATGTGTGGCCATAAACCCGTTTGGAACCTGATGGGGGGATGTAGGCGATGAGCCCAAATGGTTTGCAGGCATATTCCAAAATGACTTCTGGGCCTCATATGACTGTGGAGATCCGCAAAGTTTTGCTGTGTTCTGGGAGGACGATTCTGATAGCCCTTCACCAAACTCTTCTGGAGAGAGATGGAAACGCGCCAGCTGCACAGATAGGTTTCTCATACACAGATTCAATCTCTGAAACGTCTGTTTCCTTCATCTTTGCCTAAACGAGATGAGGCCATATCAAGGACCAGCTGGCACAACTGAGAAGAAACAGGGAAACCTTTAGTAGAAATCCTTATTCCAGTTAGTGCCTTTTGTGTCTTCAAAGCCAATTGGAAAACAACTGTGCTATAGTGGGCATTTTAGCACAAATGCTCATGTCCTTTGTAAGGGCAACAGAGACTTCTCTCTTTGTGAAGCTAATAAGCTCATGCTTATGAAGAGAAAGGAAAAATGATCAGAGTCATTTTGGGGGGAAGTATGTTAAATGAATGGACCAGTGTTATACCTAGCAGAGTATCTATGGGACCGAGATGGGAAGGCTTGGTTTTAAAGTTAGGTAACACTAAGCAGTCAGCCAGGGTCGTGTGTGAGAGATATGTCAGGCATGTGCATAGACAACAATCTGTTTCTCACATTAGTCGTTAAGCCATAACACCCCATTCTCCAGGCAGAAGAAATGTCTGGCCCTTCAGATTGGGCCAAGCATGAAGGAGACTTCCAGCCAAAGGGCCTGGGTTAAGAATGTTAAGGGGGAGGCAAAGGGATGGGGGGACGGGGCATTTTATCAAAGATATCCTGGAAATAAATAAAGCTGTGTGAAGCCAAACAGCATTTTATCAGCAAATCTTAGGCTCCCCTTTCTAAGAGAAGTATAAGCAAGATTGTGCCTTGATATGGGACAAAAAAATATCGATGCCCAGAAGGGTTACATGGGCCCACCCTCCCTCTGTAACTGAATACCTCATTCAGCCTCCTGAAATTAGATTAATAGAATTCAAACATAGGAACAAGTCAATATACTTTGCTCGCGAGGTCATGTGATTCTCTGTTGGGCTTCATTTGCCTGGATAAGTAACAATGGAAAATCAGACTTCTGCAAGCTCAAGTAATAGAGGCCTTGTACACTCAAAGACATCTGCTTTTTCTTCAGTGACTTTAATAACCCTGATACAGATCTTAAGCAAACAGTTCAATTAGCCTTGGTCATCTTTCATCTGATAGGCCATTGTTCATATTGTTTCCTGTTTAAATAACCGCTGTACTCTTTGCTTTTTAAAGCGAGGCTCATTAGGGAAGCATCCAACAGTTGTCCTGGGAAGGAGAAGAGGGCAGAATTGAGCAAGACAGTTGAATGTTCTCTTTTCTCCCGGGTTAAGTGGATAAGAAATTACTATATCATCACTGGAGAACTGTCAGCTTTTCAGAAGGATAATGGGAGTAATCCCATCATTCTTTAGGTTACAAAGTCTTTGAAGGCAGAGACTTGTCTTTTGCCTCCTTTTGTACCCCCATTTCTTGGCAGTGCCTAGCCCACCATAGGCACTTTGGATTGAGTAAGTGACCTTTGACAGCCAGATAAGGCAGGAATTGTACATATGTGTCTGTTTTCGTCAGTGACTCCTGTTATATTTTTGGGGTCCCTGCTCTATTTTGGGGATCTTTTTCTTATAGTAATACCTTAAGAAAGGAAGAAGAATACTGGACTGGAGGTCAGGAGCCTTCTAGGTGTATAGGATCTCAGTTTTAGAATTGGCATTGACCTTAAACATCCTTTTCCCTACCCCATCTTCTGTTGTTCAATTGCTTCACTCCTGTCTCACTATTCATGGCCCCCTTTGTGGTTTTCATGACAAAGATTAATGGAGTGGTTTGCCATTTCCTTCATTTTACAGATAAGGAAACGGAGGCAAACAGAGTTAAGTGACTTACCCAGGGTCACACAGCTAGAAAGTGTCTAAGGCTGAATTTGAACTCAAGAAGATAAGTCTTCCTGACTTACAGGCCTGGTATTCTATCCATTGAACCACCTAGCTGCCTTCCCCCATCTTAGAGATGTGGAAATAATGGAAATGGACATTAAGGGACATTTTGAAGATAGCTGAACCATAACTTGAGGCCAGGTCCTCTGGTTCTAAACCTAATGCCCTTTCTTCTGTATCTGATTGCTTCCTGGCCTGGTGGCTCTTTGATGTCCAGGATGTCTCTTGACCTCTCTGGGTCCCTTCTCCCCCACTCCTCAGTGAGATATACAGATATCTGTCATTGATCCTCATGGGGGCTGAGTTCGTTTTCCCTTGAAGGTCTGCTCTTTTCTAGGCCTTGGGAGCAAAACAAGGTTATTTTGTAGGTGCTCTTCAGAGATCACAGCAGACACTGAACTCCTTATCACCTTTTGGAATGATGATACCTTGGCTTTATGTTTATTGACCAGGCCATAGCCCTCTCTTTTCCTTCCTCCACAGTCCCATTGGCCTAAAAGAATAGAGTTTTTGACTTTGAGCCAGTTAATTTTTGCTGCTCTCTTGATGCCCCATCTCCCACCACATGCATCCCTTAACAGAATGTAAGCTTCCAGATGGCAGGGACTATTTCATTTTCCCTCCTCCTCTTCCTTTTTTCTCCTCCTCTGTTCTTGTCTTCCTTCTCCTCTTCTTCCTCCTCCTCTTTTCCCCAGCCTTGGGCTGTTAATTTTTGTTTTAAATAAATTCTTGTTGAATTTTAAAAATCAAATTCAACCAAGTTTCCACAATGGTGCGTGGGTGTGTGAAGGCTACTATCTGATTTTCATTTTGCCTATTGCTTGAATTTCCTATTGCCTGTAGGATAAAATCAGATTCTCTGTATGGCATTTAAATCTTCTCCCATTCTGACTCCAGCATCACTTTCTAGGATGATTAGATATTATTCCCCTTCACACACTCTACTTTCCAGCTAGCCAGACCTTCTTGCAGTTCCCCATACAGAATATTCAATGTCCCATCTCTGGATATTTAGGCTGCTCCATATGCATGCAATATTCATCCTTCCCCTTCTCTGCCTCTTAGGACAGCCCCCCTCCCACCCTCTCCTGATTTCATGCTTAGCTCAAACATCACTGTTTTGCAGATTTATCAGTCGTTGTATGTTTTATCAATTTTTTTTTTTTTGGAGGGAGGAAGGTAGGGCAGTTGGGGTTACGTGACTTGCCCAAGGTCACACGGCTAGCTTTTTTTTTTTTTTTTTTTTGCGTGTGTTAAGTGTCTGAGGCCGGATTTGAACTCAGGTCTTCCTGATTCCAGGGCCTGTTCTCTATTCACTGCACCACCTAGCTGCCCCTAGATTTTTTTTTTTAACTAGACTTCTGATTTCACTGGTCTGAGGAACATTTGTTGAGGAAATTCTTCCATTGAAGGTGAGCACTATCTCAGCAATTTAGTTTCCCAAAGAACTGAAAGATAAAATAAACATCCCAGGGTCATGAAGCTAGTTTGTATCCGAGGTGAATCATGTGAATCATTTTTTAAATACAGCATTTAGGTAGTTTTTTTTTTAAGATTATAAGCTCCTTGAGGGCAGACTGTCTTTGCATCTTCAGTGATTGACCTGTATAGGCCCTCAGTAAATACTTGCTGATTAATTGATTTTGAAGCTAGAGCAGTGCAGCCTTCCTTGGAGAGATGGGTAGTTTCCCCAAGCAGTGACTGGAGGTCATGCAACCAAATAGGCATCCGCCAAGGGAAGCAGGAAGAGAATTAATGGAAGGGGGGAAAGGCATCAAAGGGAGATGATTCACCATGTGAAGTTAAGTGAACTACATTACAACAGACACACTGTCTGGAGAAACTAATTGCTCATGTGGTTAGGTGACTCGGTTCTACCTGAGACCTTCTTGACTCTGGAAGCTATTAAATAGAACAAAACTCTCTGAAAGCAGACAACTTCAAAAGGACGAGCTCCACTTTGAGGGAACGCTTTTTAAAAAAAAAAAACTTCTTAAAGAATTCTGATTTAGAGTAGACGTTTTAACAACCTTTTGGCAATACAAAGGGAGAAGTTAGGCTCTGTGAAGCGATTATTATGGAAACCCTACTGAGCCTTTCCTGGAAATGCCAGGACCACAAAAATGTCTTAGCATTTGAAAAGATGACAAATGCTGACTTATGTGGATGTTGGGATTCCATTCCTAGGGCATTGTCATTTATTCCTCCAGTTGGCAGAACAGATTCCTTTTAACAGTAGATTGGATGTTTACACTGGTGACAGTTAGGAATGAGGAACTGGTTTCAATAAAAGAAAAACCAGACCAACATGGAGAGTGAACCTAGTTCCAAAATTGATTATTCATCCTGTCTCTCTTTCCCCTGTCCATCCCCATTCCTCCCCCACCTCCTCTCTCCTCTTTTCTCTCTCTCTGTCTCTCTCTCTTTTTCTCTCTGTCTCTCCTTCTCTCCCTCCCTCCCCCTTCCTTCTCTTTCCTCTCTCTCCCTCTCTCCCTCTTTCTCTCTCTCTGTCTCTCCCCTTCTCTGTCTCCCCCTCTTTCTGTCTGAGAGAAAGCTCTCTCCCTCCTCCTCTTCTCTCTCCCTCTTCATTCCCCTTTCACTCTCTTTCTCCCTCTCTTCCTTTCTCCCTCTCCCTCCTTCTTTCTTTCTTCCTCTTCCTCCCCCTCTCTTTCTCTCTTTTCTTCTTTTCCTTCCTCTCCCCCTCCATCTTTCTCTTCTATTTCTCTCTCCCTTGCCTGACACCCTCCAAACACATACACACCCTTCTTCTTTCTCTTCTCTCTGCATCACTGTGTGTCCAGGTTCTGTCCTAGACAGGAAATTGTGGTCCTGAAATACCACAGGAAACACAGCTCTTCAAATATGTCTGGCCAAGCCAAAATGAAACCTTTTCAGGAAATCTCCAAAGACATGTGCTCTCTTGAGACCCATAGCCAAGAGACAGATTGTGTAGCTGAACCATTTGATCTTTACCTGTGAAAGTGTTGGAAGACTCATAGATTTAGAACTTGAAGACGTCTTGGAAGCCTTCTGGCCAACCCCCTGTTTTACGGACAAGAGAACTGAGTCCCGAAGAGATGGAAAAGTGGTCCAAGTCAGAAGACCTTGTTTCAGATTCTGTCTATGATGCTTATTACCTGTGACCTGAGCAGCAAGGCTTTTCTCTCTGGCTTCTGTTTCCTCTCCTATAAAACAACAGGGTTGGATTAGATGTTGTCTTTTTGGAGGGGTGAAGGCAAGGCAATTGGGGTTAAGTGTCTTGCCCAAGGTCACACAGCTACTGAGTGTGTCAAGGATCTGAGGCTGAATTTGAACTCAGGTCCTCCTTACTCCAGGGCCAGTGCTCTATTCACTGTACCACCTAGCTGCTCCAGAGGAGATGGCTTCTGAACACCCTTGAAGTTCTAAATCTGTGAGCCTATCATTCTGAGTGACTTGTCCAAGGTAGTCAGTGTCAGTCAGCATTTGAACTCAATCGTAAAGCCAATGCTTTCCTCGTGGTGCCATGAAGTCATACCTTCTGTGCAGCATGTGGGAGGCTCTGTCAGGCAGCATCAGAGCATGGTGGGCAGAGTGGCAACATATTCTAGTAGAAGGAGCACTGCATTTGATGAGTTCAGATCCTACCTTGTCCTGAGTCATATTGGGAAAGTAGCTTCACACGCTGTATCCCAGTTACTTCATGAGTAATATGAGGGGTTTTACCTGAGGTCTGGTTGGAATGCCAGTTCCAATCTTTGATCCTAGGAATGCAGGACTTGGCCTCGAAAAAATCTAGCTTCAAATCATACCTCCAACACTTGCTTACTGCCTGATAATGGCCAAGCTTCTCTAATCCTCAGATCTCCTGACTCCCATCCTGAGCGGCTTCTGCTATGCCAGGCCGTCTTCCCTTGGCCAGGCTCTGATCTCTTGAATCACTTCTGTTCTGCACCCCTGCTTGGTGAATGCAAAGGAGAACATACTGTATTTTCCTGCATGTGTGTCTAGCCTTCCTGCGTGGATCGTTAGCTCCGTTAGGGCAGGAACTCTGTCCTGGTGACCAGTGCATCTTCTGAGGTACTGAGGGTGAGGCTTTGCTCACCACAAGCACAATATCCAAACCAATTGGGCAGATTTTTCCACATTGCCCACTTGTAGTTCTAAGGTAGGAATTTCTCTTCAACTAGCCATTCTCAAAGGTGGCTATTAGGAAAAGAATAGATATGATTAAATCAGCCACAATTGAAATGGTTCTTCCATCCTCGAGGCAAAACATCTTTCATTTGGCTTAAAACATTCTGGGGGAAGGTAAGAAGGGAAGGGGGAAAAAATGGGAAGGGAAGGAAGAGAAGGAAAAGGATGGGAAAGGGGAAGGAAAAGGAAAGGAAGGGAAGGAAAGGGAAAAAAGTAATTGAAATAGACTGAATAATTGCAAGCCTTTTCATGATTGAGGAAAATAGATGCAAAAGCATATCTCCTTCCTCCCAGTGGAGAAGTGGGAGAACTCCTAAGTGTGTGTGTGTGTGTGTGTGTGTGTGTAATTAGACTGTATCTCAAGTTTCTGCTTGATCCCCCTCCCCCATAGAAAGCAAGGTACAATTTGGAGGATCGGCAAGTATTTTTAAAATAACTGATTTAGAAACAAAAGATATCGATTTTTATTTAATTTTGGAAACTAGATTGTGCTTGACTTAAATAGCGTATTAAAATCGTGTTGTGGAAACAGCCCTAACTTTGGTATCAATAGCTGGATTTGATCCATAACTTTGGATATTTATCAGATCTGTGACTTGGGGGAAATCAAATCACCTCTCTGAACCCCAGTGTCTCTTCATCTGTCAAATGGACATAACAATATTCCCACTACCTTCACACGTGTTTTAGGAAGAGTACTTTGTAAGCTTTCCTGGACCAGAGAAATGGGAACTTTAGAGTTCATGGTTACTCAGTTGAACATATTTATCTCTTTTAGGAGAGGTAGGGATTTTATTGCTTTTGGCCAGAGTCCTTAGCTTGTGTCCAGACCCAGAAGTAATCTAAGGAAACTTAAAGTGAATAGGTTTCTTTTAGAAATAAAAACTGTTAAGTGTGAATGATGATAGTACTTTCCAAAGTGACTCAACATTGGGAAAAGCAAGGT
Source organism: Petaurus breviceps papuanus (assembly GCF_028583685.1). Taxonomy (NCBI): domain Eukaryota; kingdom Metazoa; phylum Chordata; class Mammalia; order Diprotodontia; family Petauridae; genus Petaurus; species Petaurus breviceps. Next base: position 12,496,011 of record NW_027185798.1, read on the forward strand.
CAGTGATAAGAGGAAGAAATAGTTTTCTTCTTTCATGTCTGTTCTGTACCTCTGTGTCCGTATCCTGGCCATTTCCCTCTCCCATGTCCTCCTTCTCCTCTCTGCCCCTTTTCTCCTTTCCTCATAGGTCAGGGTTCCTTTGTGGAAATTCTTCTGACCTCTTGAATAAAGGAGAAAGCAGAAACCCATTTGCATTGATTTCCATTTACAGTGCGTGGTTGACTTTTGTCCAGACCAGCCTTCTCAAGCCCAACTGTGGAAGTGTCCCCCCCATCTCAGAGCCATGTAGCATGGCACGTTCCCTGGATTAGAAGCTCGGATCTGAAAGGAACAATGAGCCATATGGGAGCATAAAATAAAGGCCTTTGGCTTTTCTTTTCTCTGAATCACCACCCCTTAGTATTATGCTTGGCACACAGTAAGCACTTGCGAACACTGACCGAGTTCAAATCTGACCTCCCTGGAACTGTAGTCAAGACACTGAAACTTTCTGTGCCTCAATTTTCTTAACAGTAAAATGAGTGTAATAATTCATGCAGTACCTGACTTACTGGGCACTTCTCAGGTTCATATGAGAATTATCACCACCATATCTAAACTACTCTGAAAATAAAATAAGGAGAAAAAATGAAGATGAGTTAGTAACAACAAAACTAGCTGCTGACGTTTAGCCATTTAGGTTTTTGGGTTTGTTTGTTTTTTTGCTTTTTGGAGGGGGGAAGGTAGGGCAATCAGGGTTAAGTGACTTGCCCAAGGTCACACAGCTATTTTTGTGTTACATGTCTGAGGCCGGATTTGAACTCAGGTCCTCCCAACTCCAGGGCTGGTGCTCTATTCACTGTGCCACCTAGCCACCCTCTGCCATCTAGGCTTGTGAAGCATTTTACATACATTATCTTACTTGAGACTCACAATAACCTAGGGACAGAGTTGTGTACTAGCTGTATCCCTGTTGTACAGATGAATAGACAGAGGCTCAGGGTAGTTAAGGGACTGCCCCAGCATCACACAGCTGTCTCTGTCTCACCTAGTGTTTTTAACCTGTGTATTTCCAATTGCAAGTAACTCTCCACCATTCTTCTTCAGCAATAGTTTGAGTGGGTCAGATTGCAAAATTTGATCTCCTCTATGCATGTCAGTTATGTTGATACCCCCTATAGAATGTAAGCTCCTTGAGGGAATGTCCTCTTTGTTTTTCTTTGGCTTGGTTTTCCCCCTTGGCATCCCCATTGCTCTGTGTGGTGTCTTGCACGTGGTAGGCACATAAAAAATGACTTTTAGATTGGATTGACCTGAGCCATATACTGTATTTTCAAGGGCTAGATCCCAAGAAATGGTTTCCTTTCCCCACTGACTGGCTAGCTGCCTGACATCAGAAGGCCCTTAATAATGGGGTGTGCTCTGATTTATTGATTGGGCCATTTAAACAGTGAGACGTGAGAAAGTGGGCGCTATTATCTGGTAATTGACCATATTGGAAAGTTAAGTGTCTTGACAAGGAGCTAAGTGTGTTTTAACATACAGATAAGATCAATGCTAAGATAATGCCTCCCGCCCCCCCCCCCACAATAAACCGGGGCTCCTAGGAAACTTTGCACCCTGGTTGCTCTCCAGCAGGGCTGAGATGATGACAGCCAGGACAGTCTTAATGACTAGATATATTTTTAAGAGACACTGGTCTCACGGGGCAACCAGGAGAGAGTCTGCTGGTTCACTCTTGGATTGTGGCAATCTTTTGTCTTGTGGTTTAGCAACAGAGCTCAAATTAAGGGGCAAAGAGGAGACAGAAGGCCTCCTTGTTTAAATAATCCGGCTTGGTGCATGGCGGCAGGACTGGAGAAGGGCTTCCCTTGAAATATTTATCACCAGGAGCTCTACCTAGAATGAAATGCTAATGCCATGCTGAGTCTGTTCCTTAGTTCAGTTGAAAGTGAAAATTAGAATCTGCCCATCAGAAAGTGTCCCAGGGGAACAATTTGTGCTGTTACTTAGGCATGGCCTAGGGAAGGGAAATGAGCAGAGAATCGTCCTTCTTGGAATAGGCAAAGCAGTGGCTCTTTTAATAGAGGAAAAGAGCCTCTATCTGTCTCTGGACATACACAAACAAACAAAATGTTCCTTTTCATTAGTCTATCAGTGAATGCTGGCCCATCTTACCTTCTGTGCCCCTCACACACTGTCTTACGCAGGCTTCACTCTTTGGAATCCAATTAAATCTAGGTTGACATAGTGAATAAAGTGTGGGCTGTTACAGTCAGGAAGACGTGACTTCAAATTGTGCCTCTGACACATACTAGTTGTGTGACCTTGGGCAAGTCACTTTTCCTCTCAGCTATAGTTTAATAAATGGAGATGGACATCATGGAGTTCCTATGAGGATCAAATGAGATGCAAAGCTCTTTGCTGACCTTAAAATAATATATAAATGTGAGTTCTAATTTATTAGTTTTAATTAAATCTAGCCATCAGAAAAATAATTTCTTACCAGCCTACTCTAATAGGCTGAACTCTCTGGATAAAAATAAAAAAGATAAAAATAGTCTTTGCCCTCAGGGAGATTATAGTCTAGATTAAAGTAAATATGTACTTGTTGTTAACTGTGGCACCACATAGTGGTTGTAAAATCAGAAAGTCCTGCCTCTGATGCATACTGGTTCTGTGACCCCAGGCAGATAAATGCTCTAGGCAACTGTGTTCTCAAGAACATAAATGACAGAGAGGTTCTGATTTGCATTGGTAGAAAGAATCCTCATGTAGGCTTTTCCTACTCCAGTGAAATCACACTTCCTATCCTTAGCCACAAGGATTTATTAAACACTTATGGTATGCTCGGTACTAAACTGATTCCTAGAGATTCAGAGACTACAAAATGAGTTAGTCCTTGCGTTCAAGGAGTTTCCATTCTAAATGTAGTTCTGCAATTTAAAGCAGCAACACACACCTATGTATATACACACATGTATATATGTGTGTATATACAGCCTATATGTATATACATACATATATGTGTGTGTGTTTATATATACAAGTATGCACACACATGCGCACACATAACTTATGAAATGAGACTGTCCTCCAAGAACATAGATTAAGGATGCGTCATCTTCTGCATATGAGCCATATTGATGCGATAGGAGGGAAAAGATAGTAAGTCAGATGGTCCCAATCCTGACTTGGTAGGCATTCATAGTATGAAGAGATTGTTTATTCATTCAGCAAACATTCTTTGCACCAGCTTAGTGAGCTCCGTACCTCAGAACCAGAAGATGAAATTAAAAATGAATTCTTAGTGACAGCTCTGATCAAAACCTTGGTTTCAGTTTGGTGAGGGGTCGTTTGGGAAGAGGTTGTGGGCAAAGGTAGGAAGAGAAGAGAATTAAGTTAGCAGTATTAGAAACTATTATTTTGCCTGGAAATCTTGTATTGTCATCCAGAATCTTCACACCATCCCGTGGTTATGCATAATCTAAAGCTTGTTTATTCTGCAAAATTTCCAGTAGAGATATAAATTACAAAGAGGTCATCTAATTTAGTTTTGGGTTTTTTTTTAAATCATCATTCGTCTTTTTTCAACTTCCTTTTATCTATTTTAATTTTTCAGGTGGTATATTTCAGGTTGACCTAAAAATAGAAAATGTTGTTGGGCCTTCCGTATTTGTGCACTATTTACTATTTTGAACAAAAATGGAAATCTCGGGCTTGTACCTAAGCTGAGTTTTCTATATGTGAGGCCCAGAAGGCCATCAGACTGTGTTTTTCCTGTTCTTTCCTAATGAGCACTTTTAGCAAATGTTTCTGTTTCTTCAGTTTGTTTTAAAACCCATCTTGGCCATGAATGAGACTTTAAAAAAGAAAAAGCCCACGCCAACACCTAAATGTCTTTAAGCCTGTTAGGCATTTGCTAATTAAGTTTGCATTCATTTTAAATTCTCCAGATTTTCTGTCTCCCATACCTGACATACTCCCTCCTCACCCCCATGTCTTAAGATCGCTAAATTCCTTCAAGATACAGCTCATGGGCAACCTCCTACGTAACACTTTCTTGATCCTACAAATTATTATCTCCCTTTAAAATCTTTTTTGTCATTGCTGTTTTGTATATTTCTGTATCAACCCGTGTAACTCCTTGAGGGCTGAGACTTTTTTTTGTGACCCATGATTAACTCAGAGCCGTATGAGTTATGGATAATAAATAATAACAACAAAAATAATCCACATCTTTAGCTTTACAGAGAGCTCTACCTAGAGCTTTAAGGCTGTATATTGTCTCATTTGAATCTCACAACAGTCTGGTGATGGGAGACTGAGACTGAGTTTTAAGTGAAATTTGCCGGGTCAGAAAGCTCATAAGCATCAATTCAGGTCTTGCTGCCTCCAAGTCCAGTACTCTCTCCACTGGGTCCTTTAGAGCTGCCTGCACTGGCCATGAGCCTTAGAGATCTTTGCCTTTGTGCTAGAACTGAAGTTTATTTGTATGGTCTTCCCTTCAGTCTGAGTGTGATATGGGAGCCAGTGGGACAGCTGGGTGTCACCGTGAATACAGTGCCGGACCTGGAGTCCTGAAAACTCATCTTCATGAGTCAAATCTAGCCTTAGGCATTTACTAGCTATGTGACCCTGGACAAATCACTTAACCCTGTTGGCCTCAATTTCCTCATCTGTAAAATGAGCTCAAGAAGGAAATGACAAGCCACTCTAATATCTCTACTAAGAAAATCCCAATTGGGGCCATGGAGAGTCAGGCACAACTGAAGAACAATTAAATGACAACAAAATGGCAGCCAATAAAATGAAATCAGTCCTCAGCTACATTCAGAGGTACAGTGTCCAGGACTAGACAGGGAAGAGTTCTGTTATTCTCTGCCTAAGTCAAACCACATTTAGAGTATATCATATCAGTTGATGGATAACTGTGGTGAATGAGAAGGGCTTCGACATCATGCCTTTACTGGCCTAGTCAAAGAACCTGAGGTTATGTAGCCTTGAGAAGAGAGGCAGACTCATTGACTCATTCGAGGGTTTGAGAACATCTTTCTCAGATTAGTGATTCCACTGAATTCTTCCTTGCCCCAGAGGCCAGAATTAGGTACATTGGTAGAGGTTGGAAGAATCCATGAGGGCCATTATGAAATGAAGTGAGCTTCCTTCAGATTCTTCCTGTAGAGACTGGATAACCACTGGGCTATCTATGTTTTAGAGAAGACTCTTCTTCCAGTGACCCCCAGGGCTAAAGGGTTATAGGATATTGATAGATTTAGGGCTAGAAGGGACCTTGGAGGCCATCAAGTCTAACTGTATTATTTTAAAGATAAGGAAACTGAGGCACACACCTATTAAGTGTTCAAGGCAGGATTTGAACTGAGGTTCTTCCATTTCTGTGTCCAGCATCCTGTCCACTATCATAAGAATCTCTGCTTGTTTAATAATCAAGGAAGCATAAGGGAACACATTTTCTGATTTTTTTTTTCCCAGGTGAAAAAGTTGATTCAGCTATACTCTCAAACTCCAAGGTCCTAAAAGGAGACAAGAATGCCTGTTCTTACTCTTGTCCAAAACCTACTTAAAGAGTCAACTCGTTCGTGCCTTAAATTCTAACCACATGCCCCTCACGAATGAGATTTCAGATGAATTCTCACCGGTGCCAGCCTCAGAAGGGGATGTGGTGAGTTTGCCATTTGGGGGCAAAGTTGTAGACATAAGGAACAGTGTTGTTTGAGCGCTGAACTAGATAGAGAAGAGATGGAAAGGCTGAAAATACGTGAAACTAGACTGGTCTCAATAAGGAGTTTGAGGAGTGGCCATCTCAGAAGTTCAAGGGAAGGATGAGTAGAGTTCCTTCTTAAGGTTTATTTCCAGACTCTAAGCTCATGCTGTTCAACAAGATTTCTTCTCCAACTATCAAACGATGTACAATCAATAAATAATCTTGAGTGAATTCTGTTGCTTGGGTTCTTAGGATAATCAGTCTGTTGTTTGTCTTTCATTCTCAAAGATGACCATGACATCAGAAAGGTGCCATCTGAGTACAGTGGCAAAATATAGATCAGGATGACTTGTGATGGGCCTATCTTCAATCTAGAACCAGAAGGAAACCCAGAGGCCATTGACCCAGGTCCTCATCGAACCCATGAGGAAAGGGAAGCCCAGGGAGATTTAGTGGTTTTTCCAAGGCCACCCAGGTAGGATCATAAATTTAGATCTTTAGGCCATCTTTCATTTTCTAGATTAGGGAAGAGACGTCCTGGGATATTTTATCATGTCCACGGTTTTACAGGTATTAAGTACTATTGGTGGGATAGTCTTTCTTCTGTGTTGCCAACAGTCTTTTAGCAAAATGATTCAATAAATGTTCATTGAACATTAAGTAAAACATGAGTAAACATTTGTCATGTACCTGAATTACCCAGAAGATGAAATGCGTAAAGCAAATATTTAATAAATGTTTCATTCATTCATTCATGTAAATTATTTGGGAGTGATCTGGGTAGTGGAGAAAATTAAAGGCAATTTTTTTTAATGGGAAAATCATCACAATCAATTGACTCCTTCCCTTGAAAAACTTCTTCCTTCCCCGGTCTTGCCAACAGAAAACCCCTTCAATTGCCCCTTCCCCGGAGCTCTATTTCAAGTGAAACAATTTTGATTTAGAATGGCAATAAATTGCAGCCTGGGGACAGAGTGGAGAGTGCACTGTGCGTCCTTAAAAAGGGAAAGGAAAGGAAAAATAACTGATCTGTTCCTAACTAACACAATGAGTGCCTGTGAAGGATTACAAGACCCAAGGGATTAATCTGCTGGATGGGGAGAGGATATGGAACCATTTGTCCTGAGAGAAGCACTTCTCCCTCGTCTTTTTTTTTTCTTTTTTTTTTTTTTGAAGGGGAGGAGGGAGGAGGTAGAAAGACTCTGCTGATGAAAGTAGCTGTCAAATTAGCAGGTCTGGAAGTTGTAGTGCACATTGTTATGAGCTGTTCAAGTTCACACCAGAGCGACCCAGCCCCATCCGTCTTTCTCAGTTTACATTTTAATTGGCTTGTAGTTAAGTTTTTTTAAACACTGCAAGATTGCTGACATACACTGTAATATGATGTGAATAATTTATGGGGCTTGCTCAAGACAAGCTTCTTTTTTTTAGAATTGGATTTTTTTTTTATTTAAAGAAAGAGGAGGAGGAAAGATGGGGGTTTGAGGAGAGGCTGTGGGGGAGGATGGCTGAGCGGTAACAGCTCGGTAGCGTGTTGCTTGCTGGGTGTTAAATGTTTTTGCTAGTGCAGTCGGCTGCATTTGGGATTTCGGGGCGGTTTGTACAATGCAATCTTATTAATAACAATTCTGTCAGGAGAGCACCCAATTAAATTGAATTGGGTTTATGGCTCCCTTTTGGTTTCTTAAAATGTGTGGATATAAAACCTCTTCGATGTGAGTATTGGATAACAAGTGTAGGGTTTTTTTTTCCTGGTTTGTTTTAATGATTCCTACTCTCCTACTGAGGATTTGCCTGTTTTTAAATGTAGAGCCAGGTTTTTTCCCCACTCCCAGAGCAATCTGCTTCGTTCCTTCTTGCACAATTGCCTGGGAGAAGATGGAGCTGGTGATGGCGGGCGGTCACCCTAGCTCAGAGAAGGACCACTTGCTCGGGTTGGCTGTTCTGATAAATCCAGCGTGGGTCATATAATGAAGACCTTGGGGAGGCCTCCTCCCTCTTTACAGCCAATTCAAGTGTGGACCGCTGCCAGGGAGCAAGCCTGATGCTTTTTTTTTTTTATAATTTTCACCAGTGACAGCAACAATTGTTTCCTTCATCCTTAATTGCATTATACATGAGATTCAACCCAAGATTCATTTAAATGACTACATTGAGGTGACCTCTCCCATCTTCATAGCCTTTCTTAACCACAAAGCATAATTACATTAAGAGAAATATAGTATTTTTTTCTTTTTAACAAATTGCATTAGAATAGTATTTTTTTCTTTTTAATCAATTAGGATATAACTACCTATGATTTCATGTAATCAGTGCACAGTCTATAAATGCATTGACTGTCAACTCCAATAAGGAAAAGGAATCTTTAATTAACAGGGTAGCTTGTCATTAAACAAACTTGCGGTGAGTTGTTTATAAGTTGTATTTAGTTTGACATGAGAAGCCAAAGGACAAAGATGAACTGTGTTTTGGGAAAGGCAGTGAAAACAGCCAATACTCATTGAGTGGTAGGATGTGTTTCCACTTCTTTCTTTCTTTCTTTCTTTCTTTCTTTCTTTCTTTCTTTCTTTCTTTCTTTCTTTCTTTCTTTCTTTCTTTCTTTCTTTCTTTCTTTCTTTCTTCCTTCCTTCCTTCCTTCCTTCCTTCCTTCCTTCCTTCCTTCCTTCCTTCCTTCCTCCCTCCCTTCCAAGGAAGAAACCTAAGGCCTAAGGGTTTCTGTAACTTCGAGAAGAAAATTTTCTCTACCTTCAGGGATTCATGTCACCTCCTCCATAGCCCTAGATCTGGGATTTCCTTGGTATGAGGGTATTACCTTCTTCCAGTGGTATTGTTCCTGGAGAGTGTAGACAAGGGGGCTTAGGTTCCCAAACATCATCAAGAGTTGCATAGTCCCAGAATCATGGATTTTTAAGAGTAAGATGACCTTCAGAGAGCATCTGGTCAAACCCCTCCCAGAACAAGAATCAAGAGATTGCCCAACTTATGTTCAGAGGCCTTTAGTGAGAGAGAAAGTCTACCCTGGGACAGTTCTTAGCAGTGGTTGCCATCTACAGCACCCTGGTCAACTCAAATCCAGTGTCTTCCAGCTTTCCATAGGTGAAGTCTAATGAGCAGAGAAGTAGGAGGGTTAAATGGTCTTCTTGATGTTTTCCAACTTTCGAATCGCACTGAGTCTTACTCAGATGTGAGATCTCAGGCAGAGACATGAAGACAGAATCTGATCACCAGCATCAGAAGCATTGTGGACGCTGGTTCTTACATGCTGACTCACCTAAATTGTTGTGTCTTTTTATATGAACCCATTCTAATTTATTTCATTTTACAACTGTCCTACTTTCTTAACTCCCAGTATGTTTACTTGCCTTCTGTAGTGGACGGGACTTTCTTCTTGAGGCGGTTGTTCTCACAGAGATCTCAAAGACTGTGAAGAATGAACAAGACATTAAAGATCACTTACGTGTATATGGTTTCTCTGTGTGGCTGTTGTTTCTGTGCTCCCTGACTGTAAGATCCTTTGATTTTTTCATTTGTGTCCTCACTGCCTGGCAAAATGTCTGGGATATTGTAGGTACTTAGTAAATGCTTCTTGGTGGATTGATCTGTTGATCTAGCTTAATCCCCTCATCTCATAGAGGACAGTAAGGCTTGCCCAAAGTTGCATAGCTAATTAGTAGACAAGCTGGGGCCAGAATTTGGTTTTAGACTCCCAGCACAGTGTTCTTTCTACTCTGTTCCACTCCCTCTACAACTTTGACCCGTCCCAGCAGAAAAGTGTTTCCCTTTGGTCTCCTGTGACACATTTGTGTTGCCAACACCAACCACTTCTCCTAGTCTTTAAAGCATCTGACCTTTCTCTTGTGGGTTTGTTTCGTGGACCACCCCTGAATGAGACAAAGAATTCTGTTCTTTTTTTTTTTTTTGCTTTTTGGAGAGGGGAGGGCAGGGCAATTGGGGTGAAGTGACTTTCCCAAGGTCACACAGCTAGTTTTGTGTTAAGTGTCTGAGGTCAGGTTTGAACTCAGGTCCTCCTGACTCCAGGGCCAGTGCTCTATTCACTGCACCACCTAGCCGGCCCATAGAATTCCATTCTTAAACAGAGGTCTCAGACCATAAAACAGTTTCCCCCAACAACACACCTTTGGGAAGGAATATGAGTCATAAAGCGGCCACTTCTCCCTGGGATGCAGCAGCTACCCCTTGAGAGGGTGCACCACGGGGCAGTGGTTCCACTTTGACTTTGTTCTGCAGGTTCATTTCAGGATCTTCATTCTCTGGGCTCACTCTTATTAAGGAGAAAGCCACGCCGAGAATGATCCTAAGGAACTTCCTCATCCCTCCTGCTGCTAGTGCTGCCTTCCCTCCCCCAAATTACCTTGTATTAATCTGGGTGCATTTGCATTTACTCCCATTTTCTTGGCAGCTTCTTTCCCTCCTGGTTCTATCCTTGGGAGTCTGACAGCCCTTTGAAGAGAAGAAGACCCAGGTAATGTCCCTGATGAGATTTCTTTTCATTGGAGCCTCACTTGGCACCAACTCCAGGCCATCTCGTCCTCCTGGCTGCACTGCCCTGCACTCTAGAGTTAGGCCAAGCGGGGCTGCTTACCTGGCCTGTGTGCTGGGTCCCCTGTAGAGTTTCCTGAAGCCTCTTTATTCCTCCCTGAGGACAGGGGCTGTTTTAGTTTGTTTTTCCCTTTTCTTTGTATTCGCTTCACTTAGAACAGTGTCTGACATCTCTCATAAATGCTAATTGAATGCCCAGCTAACATTTTCAAATGCACAAAATACAAATGTCAAAATTACAAAGAAAATAAATTACATTGAGAAGCTAACAATTTTTTTTTTAGAGTTAATGGACCCCAGGCTAAGAACAGCTACTTTCGATTTTCAGTATCATTCTTAAAACTGTTGTAGCCAGAATTTCACATGATATGGTCTGACCAGTGTCCAGCACAGAGGAACATCTCCTTCCTGGACCCTGTCCCTTAATGCAATTCACGATTACCTTCGTTTTTAAGCTGTTACATCACACCAGTGAGCAATGACTTCCTTTCACTCCAGATCCTTTTTTTTTCCTTCATCAAACTGTTATCTAATTATTTTTCCCCGAATCTGTATGAGTAATGTTGATTTTTTGAACCCAAGGGTAGGACTTTACACTTACCCCTTTTGAGCTTTGTCATATTAGGTTCAACCCAACATGCAAAAAATCCTTTTGGATCCTGAGTCTGATATCCAGTGTATTAGTTATGGGTCTCAGATTTGTGTCATTGAGCAAACTGTGGACACCATCTTGCACCTCATTGATAAAAAATATTCCATAGTGCCACACCAAGTACAGAGCCCTGGCGCACATCCATTTTCAACAAACATGTATTCATTCAACAGTTCCTGTTATACCTGGTATGTTGTGCTTTGGGTACTGGGAATACAAAACAAAATGGAAAACTGACCTTGCCTTACTTTACAGTTGAGTGAAGTATTTAGGAGCCCTTGAAGAACACCAATTCAGACTGGAATCATTATATTTTAGAGCTGGTAGGGACCTTAGACATCATCCTGTCAAAATCTCAATTTATAGAGCTAGCATCTGAGACCCAGAGAGAGGGAGAGTGGCTTGCTCCATGCCCCACAGGTGCTAGGAAGTGGTGGAGCTGGGAGAGGAACCAAGGTCTTTTGTTTCCAGACCCAGAATCCTTTGCCACATAGTCTCTGATCACTGGCCTCTGAGCCAGGTTGCTTTTCAAAGCGTCTGAGTGTTTTATGTCATGTAGAGGGCTGGTAGGCCTCGTGGAGGTTTGCTTTCTTGCTTGGACTCTTATAAATCATCAAGGTTGAAGCTGGCTGTTTTCAAGTTCCAGCCAATAGTCGGCCCCAGTCTTCAGTCTCTCCCTGCCAAGTTTCAGCTCGTAACCCAATTTTATAGCCATGTAGCCAACACCCCTAAGCCAGTGGAATGGCGGCCGGCTCCATCTTAACCATAATATTTGCACAAGAGCACAGGGTAGCCTGGAAGGGTGACCAGGTTGGCGAGGGAGACGGTGGGAAGGGAAAAACTGACAAGTTTGTGTTTTCCTCCTCCAAGGGAGAAATCGCCTGCCCAGCTGAATAAATTATTCTGATTCCTCCACCCCCTTCCTGGAGGTGGCCAAGCCAGAGAGACAGTGAGAAAGTCAAAGTAAACCAAGGCTTCTGCATCCCATTATGAAATGTGTCTAAACAGCATCACTCTGGGATGTTGATGGGTGACAAGATCCAAGTGGAAAAAAAAGAAATGGTCCCATGTGGTTGCTTTGTCCATTCCTCCTTACTCTTTCCTGCAGTTGATATAAAACACACCACATAATTGCTATCCCCTGGGGAAATGTGGAGGAAGGGGGAAGAATGGGGGGATGAACTTACATCATGTATTTGCAAATGCAGTTGGTTTTTTTTCCTTACATACCACCCCTCAGAAACTGGCCAGCTTGAGTAATAGGAAAGTCCTCCCTGTGTGATACAGTGCTGTCAAATGGTGTTCATCTGGAAGGCCAACAGGGGGAAAAGAAAGTGCTGCCTCTGATTAACCCAGTCATTTGACATTGGTCTCCAATACAGATCTGCCATGGATCAGAAGAAGCATGTTTAATTTTGGGAACAGTAACCGTCTGGAATTGTATGATGGCGGATTCCAGTCCCTGGTGGGAGGTGCAGAAAGCCAGGAGGTTGAAGCCCCTCAGAACATCTCAGGGTTTGTAGAGGGCAGGGATGTCTCGTCTTCTCTGATAAGATGTTAGCCCCTTGAAGGCAGGGGCTGTTTCCTTTTTGCCTCTGTTCATTCATTCATCCATCCAATTAACGTATTTATATACATTAAAATATGTGTATGTGATATACACATTATTACATATGTATGTATGTACATATAATACATACACACACATAATGATTAGAGGGAGAGTGAACCTAGAAGGTCTGTTCATTCAAGTAATGAATATTTAAATATTGAGCTCCTGCTGAGGTCCCTTGTTATACAGTGAATAGAAAACATGGAATGAGGAAAGCCAGAACCTGCCCTCACGCAGCTCATAATCCCCTGGGAGGGGGCAAGTCAGTGTCAAACAGCAGATTGTGACCTCATCAGTGTGGATTTGGCATCAGAACAGCTCGGCACCAATGCATTCTGTGTGGGGCCTTGGGCAAATCACTTCACCTCCGTGGGCCTTCTTTCCCTCATGTATAAAAAGTGGGTGGGGAGCTGTGCTTGATGCCATTAGAGGTCCCTTCTAGATCTGAGTCTAGGAACCCATGACCCCAGGGATGACCTTCTCTTCCAGCGTTGGTCACCACCTTCTCTGCAGCTTATGAGAGTATCTACAATATAAATACATAAGTATGAAATAATTTGGAGAGGTGGGGGGGCATGAGAACATAGGACAATCAAGAGAGTTTGTTTGAAAGATGTGGAGAAACCAGTGCATAACCAGGTTATGATGAGACAACATGGCAGTCGTGGCCTCCCTTCCTTCCTTCTGGTAAAGTGCATCCCCCAGTAGACAGCTCCTCTGTTAGGAAATGAAAAGAAAGCCCACCTACTAAACAGCTACCACCATCTTTAATCCCTCCCCCTTCTTAACTTCTGTATTCTCTCTGTGTTTCTTGCTTTTGGCTTAAGAAAGAAACCCATGCATCAACAGTCAACAAGCCAATTTCTGGGCCAATTGTGTTAATGATATATGTGATTAGCTGTGTGTTCTTTAAAAAAGAAAGAAAAGAAGAAGAATGCCCCCCACCTTAAAAGCAATCCGGATTTTCATGTTAGCTCCTCTTTGTGTCTTACGGTTTACACAGCCCCGTCTTCACTGACACCCTCCAAGGCCCCACAGAAAGGGGGCTGCCTGCTTGCCACAGGGAAGGAAGGCCTGCCAAGCACATCCTTCCCTTCTTCTCCCTCCTTCTTGCCTGCCTCCCACTGTGGACGGGTGGCCGTGCACGCAGCCGCTTCCCCATCGCTGTGTTCCACAGCTCTGCCATTTGCTCAGTGGGAGGAAGTTTTCTTAGCTGAGCTGCGTATGGCTCCGCCTGAGGGATTGAGAGCATATTGCTTGGCAGGTGGGGCCGCTTGTACGCACTCGCTGTTGTTTCAGCCCTGACAGCGAACATACATCACGCAGACCCATTATGCCAGCCCAGATCCATGGTAACCTGATCAAAGGCCTGCAACCAGCAAACACAGTGTCGGGTGTCTTCATGGAGGATATTTCTGAAAATGTGTAATTGGGAGCTGGGAAGTTCTCCTGGGCAACAGGGCCCCTCCTGGTGCCATCGTAACAGAAGGTCGGCCTACAGCAAAATTCTTCCTTGTCATTCCTCTTGAACATTATTGCTGGGCTGGCGACTGGCAGATACATCGCCACATAGACTCTGCCAAGAGACTGCCACCCGAAGGGGGAAAAAGCTTTTGATTTTCAGTGTCTGCTCCATGCCTACCCGCTAAGGCCCAGAAGGAGCCTAAAAGCTTGGCTAAAGAAATGGCCTCTCTTGGTCCCCCCCCTTGAGGAACTTCTTTCACCTGGAAAGTGATCCAGAATTTCTTCTTCCCTCCCTCTGTTGTATAAGCCATGTACAACCAATCAACAAATATTTATTAAACACCCACTGTGTGCCACAAGTGCCGTTAGAACAGGATCGTTGGATAAGAAATCTAGACATAGAAACTTGGAAGGCCATATTTGTTTGACCTTTCCTTTTACAGACAAGACAACTGAGACATGGAGACATTTTTGCCTAAGATGCCGTAGGTAGAAAGTGGCATTGCTTAGATGGTATGGCCCTTTCAGAGATCATGAATTAGAGACTGATAGTCTTAGTGATTTCGATTATAGAGTCCTAAGCTGAGATCTAGAAGAACCTCAACAGCATTCTAGACCCAGAATTAAACATTGAAAATATTGTTTTCAGGGAGGCTAGGTGGCACAGTGAATAGAGCACCAGCCCTGGAATCAGGACGACCTGAGTTCAAATCTTTTTTTTTTTTTTTAAAGCAATTGGGGTTAAGTAACTTGCTCAAGGTTACACGGCCAGTTATTTCTGGGTGTGGTGCTAAGTATCAGAGGCTAGATTCAATCCCAGGTCATCCCGACTCTGGAGCCAGTGCTCTTACTCACTGAGCCACCTGGCCGCCCCTAAATCTTCAAATCTTGAGTGTCAAATCAGACACTTAACACTTACTATTCATGTGACCTTGGACAAGTCACTTAACCCCAAATGCCCTGCCTTCCCCTCTCCAAAAAGCAAAAAAAAAAAATTTGTTTTCAGGTTTTTTTTTGAGGAGGGACAGTTGGAAGTGTTATGTCCAGGCAATTGTGGGTATAACATCAGCAGTTTATCAGTTAAAGAACCTTAGAAGTCATATATGTGTATGTATGCATGTATACATAATACACATATACATATATGTAAAATGAGGGGTTTATATATAGAAAGAAGTATTATATCATTGTATTGTGTGGTATTATATGTATACATATATTGTGCATACATGTATGTATAGATGTACATACACACATATACACACATCTATATCCCTCATTTTACAAATCAGGAAACAGGCCCAGAGAGAGTAACTGAGATTAGCCTGATTGGCCCAAGTTCTTAGAGATGATCGAAGGTGATAGTGCCAGAAACTGAAGACAAGTCCTCCCCCAAACCTCCCAATAACCAATATTTTTTTCTTTGTCCCATGCTGCTTCTGAGGATGTTAAACCATTTAATGAGGCTTTCGACGTACCTGCTGTATTCCCTTTTTCAGGTCATTTCCATGGGAAACACCAGGGAAGCAGGGGGGGGGGGTGTAAGGGATAAAGGGCCAGTCTTGGAGTCAGAAAGATCTGGGTTCAAGTGACCTCTAAGACACGTAACTGTCAGTGAGAACCTAGGCATATCATTCACCCTCTCTGTAAACCTATAAAATAAGGTTAATAAAATCACCTACCCAACAGGGTTGTTAAGATAAGAGCAGATATGGTAAGAATGAACCATGCAAATAGCAGCCATTACCATTATCACTCCTATAATAAGTGGGGTTTTTTTGGGGGGGGGTCTAGAAATAGTCCTTTTTTTATTGATGGTCAATGTCCTAGTTTATTGGTGGGTGAACAGACTTTTGGCTTTTGGTTATGTGAGCCCGTATTCTTTAAGAGCACTGGAATCATCCTTGTGAAAGCTCCAGCAGCAGGCAGGATTATGGCAGAGATCACTCATTCTCTTCCCACCTAGAACTGCGATTTCTTCTCTTTGGTCTTTGTACTTTGAAAGACTGTTGTTCCACCCATCTTGGAGATTATTTGTTTGGTATGGAGTCATCAGTTAAGAGCACATTGTTTTCTATTCTTTTTTCCCTTGGGGAGGGGCAATGATATGTCCAGACAGTTGTGGGTGTGGAGTTGAATCCAACCTCCTCACTTCTCACAGAGAAGTTACATTCTGATCTGGAGAGATGGTATGTAAAAGGCCAAGTCCCCTGACTTCAACCCCATCAGTCTTTCCCCTGTGTTGAGGTTCCATTTATGAAACTATTTTTGGTCTATATTTGTATCACAAGGATTTATCATCATTTCACATGAAGAATGATGATTTTCTGGCATAGATATCCTTGCCATTTGATCATGTCTTACTCAGTATTCAGTAGGTACTAAATTATTGGAGCCTGCTATGAAACTAATCATACAGTTGTTTTATCATTTCATTTCTTATATCACAATAAATCTTAACATCTTAAAACTGGCCTTTTTTGATTCCTGGTGGTATTGATCTAATCTTGTATGCCTATCATAAACCCTTATGTTTCAGGAACAACAATGCATGACTCCACCATTTGTAATGCTTCTTTGTTGACATTGTTGGGTCCAGTTCACATGGTTGAAGCCATGTGGTAGGACTCATGGAGCTAAGTGTCTTGTACCTTTAACATTCTGAAAGTCAACTAGTCATTTTTGACATGACATCATAGCTCAAGAGGACCTCAGAGGTCATCTGCTTCTCGCCCTCATTTTATAAATGGAGTCCTCATGTCTTCTAGATGTAGGTGCTGCGGCAGAAAGAACATGGCATCAGGAACTTGCAGACCTGGGTTCTAGTCCTGGCTCTTCCTTTTACTGACTGTGGGACCTTGAGCTACCTCCTTCCCTTCTCTCTGCCTCGACATCTTCCATCTGTAAACTGTAGGGGTTGGCCTGCATCCCCTCTATCATTCTCCCAACTCTTGCGCTCCTGGAACATGGGGTTGTTCAAGGCCAGCGGGAAAGCTGTTGAGAGAGGTCAATGTTTGGAAATACTGCCTTCCCAAGAAGCCAGAGCAGATGGGTAATTGTTAGTGATGTAGGCGTGTGCAGACTCTCACTGTGGCCTGGCAACCACTTTGCAAAAGAGACAGTTTTACTTCACAAAACCAATGACTTTCATATCTTTTTTCTTGGTAGTATGGCTGAGTAGAGAACCTTCTGGAAGCTTGCACTGCTCCCTCCAGCCCTGCTGCTACTTCTGCCCATCCATAGCACTTAGCCCCCTAGGTTCTCTTTTCTCTATAAGGCCTGGTGTTCTCTGTCCTCCTCCTACTCTTTTCTTCTTCCTTGTCTCCCTTCTCGTTTCTCCCTCTCCTCTCCCACTCTCTCTCTCTTTCACACTTCACTCTCCCATGTATTTCTCTCCTCCTGAATCTCCCTTTTTTCTATCCCTCTCCCATCTTCCCTTTGACCATCTTTCCCTCTCTTCCTCCCTCCCTCTCCATCTTTTCCTTTGCCTTCTTCCTTCACCCTCCCTCTTCCTTTCTCTTCTCTAATCTCCATTTTTCCTTCTTCCTCAGATGACTGTTTTGAGAATTCACATACAAGCTTCTGACAGGATATAAAATGGTAATCACAGGTGAATTTAGGGATGGAAGTGACCCCAGAGGTCATCTGGTAAACCTGCCTGTCTCTTTGTGGGACGGTATCCAAACCAAACCATTCCCAACAAAGGAGTAGTTAGTGTATTCTCAAGGATCTTCACGGAAGAAATTTCTCCTGCCTTTCTGGACTATTCCAGAGAGATTTTAGCTCCAGAATCTCAAGGATCCGAGAGGTCATTGAGTTCAGCGACTACATTCTCCATCTGGAGTCAGGTAGTGTCTTTTAGAGGTAGGAGCAGTGGCAGAAAGAATGCTGGGTGAGGTGGGGCCCAGTTTATCATTTACATCCAAGAGTAGATCAACTCCTTGAGGGCAAAGGCTGTTTCTTTTTTCATTTTTCTCTTCCTACTGCCCAGAACAGTGCCTGCCACACAATAGGCACTTAGTGTTTAATTGAATTACATTTAGTGTCTAAAAAAGTCTCCCTAATATCCGGTCTGATTTATTCTTTGCCTATTTTGTCTTATTCTGCCCATAGAGCAGACAATGTTGGGTATTTTTAGTTTAGTTTTTTTCTTCCTCTTCTTCTCACAGATAGGGTCCATTATCAATCATCAGTCATTAATCACAATCAGTCAATCACCAAGCATTTATTAAATACCTTCAATAAGCCTAGCACTCTGCTAGGGTCTGGAGATGCAAAGGCAAAAAGAAACTGGACTTTGCCCTCAGAGAATTTGCATTTATTTTCTTTATCACGGAAGACAACATGTACATATATAATATAAGGCATTTGTAGATAACATATGAAGTCTATAAAGAATCCTACCAGGCAATTAGGAAAGGATGATGCTTATTGGAGGTCTGTAAGGGTCTGGGATGGATTGTAAGAGGTAGAGGTGATGAGGGAGTGTATTTAAAGATGGAGGATGGCTGACACCGAGGCTCAGAGATGAGAGATGGGGTCCTGCATACATCACAGACTCCTTCCTTCCTTTGGAGGGAGCCCCTGTATTGATGAGATCACAGCTCATTTGGAATATCTATCAGGCATTCCTTGCATGCTAAACAGCCCCCATTCCTTTGCCTTGCTCAACTCGAGAACATTTCTATTAGCTCTTCTCACTGGAGTATGACCTTGGCACAGTCAGAGTAAAATCTGACAAGTATTTGTTAGCCACCAGTTACTATGAGTGAAGCACAGTGCTAGGCACAGCCTCCAAAGCACCCAGTTGAATGGTAGAAACGTTGGGTGCAGTGCCTCTTCTGTCCCTCACTAGCCATGGGCCTTACACAGAGTAGGCATTTTACAAACTTGTGTTGAATTGAAAGGTATTATGTAACTTTGGACAACACCAATGACCTCTCTGAGCCTCGGTTTCCTCTCCTGTAAAATGGGGAAAATAATACTTTGTTGATCTCATAAGCTTATTGGAAAGCTCAATGAATTAATGGATATGAGAACATCTTGTAAAGCAACAAGGAATATTTAAAAGCAAGGGGTCATTATCATGAAAGGTTTTTAGTTAGTGTGGATTGGTTCCCCATCCTAATCCTTCTTAATAAATATAGGACCAAGCTAGAATGGACGTGAGGGAGCTTGAGGGAGTTAAGCATCTTCATCAGTCTTCATCACTACCAGAACAGGCTTCATTGGAATAACACTGTATAGTTCCAATATACCTCATATATATGGACCTCATATAGCATGGACAAATACTCCAAGGAGAACGTCTGGAGCGTGCATCATGACTCCCATCTTGGAGATGTTTGAAGAAGGAGAAGCCCAGAGATGTTTCAGTGACTTATATAATTAGTGGCAGATTTGAGACTACCCTGGTTATTTCTAGTACATCACATTACCTGGACTCCCAAGTACCTTCCTAATCAATTGCTAAATTTATGCCTATTAAACCAGTCTTTCTTGTTATTCAGAGAGATGCCTGACTCCACCCAGCCTCTGGTCTGAAGACCATATTCATTTCAAGGTTTAGTGATCTGGCCTGGGGCCTTCATAGTGTCAAGGATGGACCCTAACCCAAATTCAAAGAATTGTAGCTTCATCAATTTAACATGGTGCTACCAGGATTGTCACTAGAGTTCATCTGAGGGCCGTCTACAGATGGTCTAAGGGAACCCATGCTGAACTCCAGCTTTTCCTTTAAGTGAGGGGTCACCACTGTGAAGCTGCTGATTAGAAAGAATAATGACATTTGACCTGAGGACCGGATTTCTTTTAAGTTCTTCCTTCATAGAAGAATTTTGTACGCTCTTTTGCATCAGGAGCCAAAAAGAAATCGTAACTTTGGAGTCAGTATTGGCTTCTTGCACCCCTGTGCTGAGCTCAGATACTGTAAATACCCACCCTTCCTCTCATAATGTTACATTTTTCATGTATTCATCATAAAGGAGCCGCTTTGTAGGTTTGGCTGGAGCCGGTGAAAGGCCTCATTTTATATTTCCAAATGGCTTTTCAGTGCAGAAATAACAGGCACAATGTCAGAAGACTGGAGGATTTTTTTAAGGGCCTCACTTGCCTGCAAATGAGGACAAATTTACTTAAAACCCATTCAGTCAAGATGAGACGCAAATGCCTGTCTGTGGGATTACGCTATGTCTGGCCCATACACACATCTAGTCCTTTCTACATAGACTGAAGGGCAGAGGATCTGTTTCTAGATTGTTCAGTTTGATCAATAGTAATGATGAGGACCACTGACCCACCCTGGTTGCTTTGAGGCTTGAAAGTAGTCTATATATGTACTCATCTGGTCAAGAAAGTAGGTTATACAGAGATTATACAAGCTTCTTGAGGGCAAGGGCTGGTGTGGTTTTCTTTTAATGCTTTTATTCCTACTTTGTCTTTAAACCCCAGTCCCAGGAATATAGAAATTGCTTTAATAAATGCTTGGTGACTGACTGAATTCTTAGTCTGCATTTCGTAGATAAGGAAACTGAGGTTGTAAGAGCAAATTGATTTATTGTAGGGACCAGAAGTTGTCACATCCAACTGCTTCATTCAGTATGGAGGTGTTCAGTGTGCAGTGACTTTCCTAGAGTCATACAGCTGGGAATTATCTGAGACATCATTCTCTACTGCATCATACAGCTAAAAAGTAGCAGGGTCTAGACTGCCAACTATCCCTATGTTCCTTCCTTGGAGTCCAGAGTATGTAAATATCACCATCACCACCACCACCATCACCAGCACCATCATCACCACCATCACCATCATCACCACAACCACCATTACCATCACCATCATCACCACCACTGTCATCATCACCATTGTCACCATCACCATCATTACCACCATCACCATCACCACCACCATCCACCATCACCATCACCACCACCATCCACCATCACCATCACCATCATCACCACCATCACCATCACTACCACCATCACCACCATCATCATCACCATCATTACCATCACCATCACCACCACCATCCACCATTACCATCACCACCACCATCCACCATCACCATCATCACCATCACCACCACCATCACCATCACCACCATCATCACCATCATCATCACCACCATCATCGTCACCATCATCACCACCACCACCACCATCACCACCATCATTTCTCTTCTGTAACCTGTAGAAAATGTGCTTATAATTGCATTTAAAATCCCACCGCTTCCTTTACCACCTACCCCAAAAACTTAAATTCACAACTTAAAATTTTGATGTCTCATTCAACTTATATCAGGTCTTTAGGGTCCCCTCAATGGATGAGTTCATGCTATAATGTTATTTTCAAACTCTAATGCTATATTGAAACTCAGATGTTATTTTCAAACTCTAACTTGAATTAAGTTCTCTCAGATTAGATCAGAGTTGCAAAAATTAATTGAGACCGAAAGTTTCAAGGTTGCCTCTGCTGTCTAGACTTTACTGGCATCTACCTAGACTGTCTGCCTCTTTGGCTTTCATAGTCTTACCACTCATCACTCATCTGCCTCAGAACTGTCCCTTGGCTCCAGTTTCCAGCATCCCTCTCTTACCTCCTCCCCTACTGAAGTCCACTAGCAGATGCTGGAAGGTCCAGTCAGCAAAGGTTCAGGTTATGGCTGACTCTCTCCATGGAAGGGTTTTTTTGGTGATGGTGGTGATGATGGTGGTGGGGGTTTTTTGTGAAGCTACAGAATCTTTCACATGAGCTGGGATCACTCTAAAACGCCTCGTGTGTGTGTGTGTGTGTGTGTGTGTGTGTGTGTGTTGTGCTTCAGAATATTTTAGAAACATTTCCCAGATTTAATTGAGGTTTCTGGGAAGCCTTGCTGTGTTCTGCCTTGCAAAAAATAGAGGGTCGTTACCAGGAAGTCTCAGTGCACCATATTTATCTGGTGAGTTATGAAAATAGCCAGTAATGGGACTAATGACTCAACATGGTATTTTCCAAACTGTGAGGTAATCTTTGGACTTTGCAAGATTATTACATTAAGTGTACTTTTTAGTCTGTCAGGAAAAAATAAAAAGCCTGTATTTTCACATTAGAATTCAACGAACATCTGCTGCGTATTGTAAATAACATATTTTGAAAAGCAGCTGATGTATATTCAGCCCGCCTCCTTCCGCCTGCTTGATACAGCAGGCCCTCCACATCCAATATGCCTTCAGCGTGGCATTTATTCCAGCCTCCTGCTCCTTGCGAGTTCCAGTCGTCCATGAGTCTGCCATTGATGCTCAGCCTCTTAAATATCCCAAGCTGTGTCAAGTTTTCCATTTTGAACTTCACTGGAATTCAAAAGAGACAACAGATCTGGGCTCCCTTGTGTTTGGGGGCTGTGGAGGAAATAAGCATATGGCAGCATTCTAGCATGGGGTCTCCATTCTTTCTTAGAATGTGAATCAAAAGAAATGGGTCAATCCTTAGTGATCAGACAAAATATCCCAGTTCTTCCATTGGCTTGGCAAATAACCACTCGCCTAAAGGTCTAGGAGTAAGTGACAGAGATCTTGACCCGCCATATGGAAAATACTGTTGATTTCTTTCAAATGATGCAATCCAACAATATTTGTTCATTTAACACATGTCGTTAAGTGCCTACTATGTACTAAACTTGATGCTGATCACTAGGGATGCCCACATACAATCATTCCTACACTCAAGGGGCACACACGTGTTCTTTTTGGAGAAAATGAGTATACATAGAAATAAATACAAGGTATCTTGGAAGTAAATGGAGAAGGGGGAGAAGTGTATGTAGCAAGCACCTATTATAGGGAAGGCACTACATGTATACTAAATCTAAAAGCACATATGCTAAATCTAAAATCCAAAATCCAAAAGCAACCCTTGACTTTAAGGAGATTGTTTTCCACATGGTGGATGGGGGGGACCAATGAGTATACATATAAGAAAATGCAACATATATACAAAGTAATGGCAGAGGAATGCATTTATTAAACAATTTTTATTTGTTAAGCTTTGGGAATACAAATTCTAAATGGAAAATCAGTTTTTGCCTTCAAGAAGCTGCCATACTGCTTTTTGTGTTTATGACATTTCAGTTAATTAGTATATGAATGAGAATTTCAGGAGGGAGAGAACAGGAGCACGTCAGGGCGTCAGGAGGGGCTTTGTGTAGGGATAGAGGAGGTTCATGGGTCTAGAGCTTAAGACAACCTCAGTTATCCAACAGCCTCATTTGACACACCAAGAAACAGGAGCACAAATGTTCTGTGCTATTCACTCTGGGGCATTTATTTATTTGCAAGGCAGCTCTCTGCACTCCCCCATAACTAAATCAAGCCCCCCTCATAGGGTTTAGAAATGCATTCCGTTCTGTCCCTAGCTCCTTCTCAGGTTTTGCTTGTTAGTACACTTTCCTTTGCAAAATAAGCACCAGATGTCTCCTTAGGGAGCTTGTTTTCGGGAGAGTCCTAGCCCATTTATGGAGGCTCAGAAGGCACGCCTTAGCAAAAGGGTAGAGTTCAGATAATGAGGACAAGGAGGGGAAGAGTTTACCTGAACCGACTCTCCAAAGTGCTTCCCTTCAAACCTGCTCATTATTCAATCAGACAATGGTTGAAATGGCCAGCCACGGGGAGCAGGGGATTCTAATACAAACACAGGTTTTCACAGGGGATTGTTGGAGCCAAAGAATAGCTGGGCTGATCGGCCACGGTTTGGCCACACTCAAAGAGCCCACGTGCCCAGTCCTGACACTGCAGGCCTCATTATCTAGAATGAGTTGAATGTCACACAAGCATCATCTGATTGATCTCATTCCCTCTCCTCTTGGCAGGGAGCGAGCAAACAGAGAGATTATGAAAGAAGTGTGTGTGTGTGTGTGTGTGTGTGTGTGTGTGTGTGTGTGTGTGTGTGTGTGTGTGTGTGTGTGTGTGTGTGTGTTGTTTGACTTCAGTTTTCTCATTAACCACTCACCTGTGCCGAAAGGGTCTGACTGATGTGTGTATCCTTTGAAATGGCTGAGTTTGTGGTTTACCAAACCGTTTTCCCCAGCCTTGAATATCTGTCTGTCTGTGTGTCTATGTGTCTCTTTCTCTCTCTCTTCTGTTTCCCTCCCTCTCACTCTCTCTGCCTCCCTCCCACTCTCTTCCTTCCTTCCTTCCTTCCTTCCTTCCTTCCTTCCT
>NW_027185798.1:12520295-12530886 GCF_028583685.1 Petaurus breviceps papuanus
CCTTCCTTCCTTCCTTCCTTCATTCCTTTCTTTCTTTCTTTTTTTCTTTCTTTCTTTCTTTCTCTCTTTCTCTCTCTCTCTTTCTCTCTTTCTCTTTCTCCCTTCCTTCCTTCCTTCCTTCTTTCCTTCCTTCCTTCCTTCCTTCCTTCCTTTCTTCCTTTCTTTCTCTCTTTTTTCTTTCTTTCTTTCTTTCTTTCTTTCTTTCTTTCTTTCTTTCTTTCTTTCTTTCTTTCTTTCTTTCTTTCTCTCTTTCTCTCTTTCTCCCTTCCTTCCTTCCTTCCTTTCTTCCTTCCTTCCTTCCTTCCTTCCTTCCTTCCCCTTTTTTCCTTTCCTTCTTTCTCTCTTTCCACATCAATCTGTTTAGAGTTCCTTTTGTCTTTTTCATCCAGCATATTCTTCCCTTTGGCCTTGTGTCTATGGCAGGCCTGCACAACCTGTGGGCCACCAGAGGATTTTAGTAGACCCAAGAAAAATGTAAAGGAAATCCTCTGGTGGACCACAGACTGTGTAGGCCTGGCATGTGGGCTTCCTTCTACACCATAACAGAGAGTAAACAAGCCAGTGGTACCTCATGTCACATGACCACTGAAAAACAGAAATGACCATAGCAAAACTCATTCCCCTGTCCTCTCCAACACACATGTCTTCTCAGCTTCTCAAATTCTGCTGAGGGCATCCCCATGGCCCAGTCCCCATGGCTTTCATTGTGTCATTGTCTGCTCCTCTCTCTAATTAACTCTTGTTTCCATTCAGATGCTAAGTCCTGCTTCACTTCATCTCTTTAGTCAGAACCCTTTTCTTCCCTCACATAGCAGTCACCCATTTCCCTGGCATCATCCTCCTCACCTGGGCTGTTACTACATTTGGTCTCTCTGCAGCTAGTCTCCATTCTCACAAACCTGCAGAAGTGACATTCATCAAGCTTCACAACTGTCCTCCAGCCGCCTTTTCCAGGCTGGTGCCTTACCATTCTCCATAGATGGCTTTCCACTGTGTGTTTCTTTGCCCTGTCATGGGCCATCTCCCAGCCCTAAAATGCATGCCCCCCCTCATTCTGGAAGTCATTTGCTTCTGTAGGAGCAGGCATTCTATGGGGAGAAACATGAGTGCATATGCAAAGAGATGCAAAAATATTGGAAGTAATTGGAATAGGAGAAGAAGTGTGTGTAGTAGGCACCTAATATAGGGAAGGCACAGTGCTGGGTGCTGCAGAGAGGGAGAGATATGTACACACATAAACTCATACACACACATCTGAGATATATTTTATATGTATGTGCATGCATGTGCATATACACACATATGTACATACATATATGGTATGTCCACATATCTAGAGAGAGAGAGATTTATCTATCTATAGCTATATCCAGATATTTATGTCTATCTATCATCTATCCATCTGTCTGATTGGCTTAAATGTAGAAAGTGAAAAAGAACCTAGATCATTTTGTCATATATTTAGATATGGAAGAGACTTCAGAAGCCATTGGGTTCAGCCCTTTCATTTTACATCGAAGTCGTTTGGACTAGATCTAAGCATGAGATGTCTCCTCCATCTTTAAATCTAGCGTGCTTAGAGAGTGTACTGAAGGAGATCATATTCTAAAATTCTATACTTTGGGGGTTTCTCTTTTGGCCACTAGCCTTGCATCTGAAGGACCCTTTCCTCCTGGTATAGATGTATAAGACAGAGCATCCTCTCCAGATAGATGCTTTTCACATGTTTGCCACACGGAGGCATGAATGGAAGACGGCAATGTAGAAACGGATGTGTCTTGGCATTCCTCATTTCCTGCGAAAGGATAACCACGGAAAACCTGCGCTCTCATTCTTCTTTTTCATCTCTGTCATTTGTTGACTGTGTTGGCTTCTAAGGCTCCTCATGCTCCCCTCATTCTCCAAATGCTCCTCTAATATCTTTGAAAAATGATTTATTCAGACAAGGCACACATTATGAGCCCCATGCATTGCCATGGTTGGCTGTGCCCACCTTGAAAGTCAATGGTAAATCAGAACCCTGTGAAAGAGATGAGGTTGTTTTGTTTACTTAGCCAAATAAAAGGTGTATAATTGGGGATTTCAGAGTTATCTTGGGGATCGTCCAATCCCATCCTTTCATTTCATGGGGGACTAAATGCAGATCAAGGAAAAGGTCATATAACTAGCCAATGGCCAAGGATCCTGGAACCCAAGTCTCCAGGCTTTCAATTCAGTATTTTTATTTTATTTTAATTTACTGACTTAAGCACCAGTGGACACAGACATTTCATTACACAAAGAATAAAGGTTTCCTATGTAAAACAGTGAGCTTACAGGAGGTTTAAAATATATATTAAATTTAGCAAGGCAATAAGGAAATTACCCTGTTCATATCCCATTCTGACCTTTTTTGTTTGTCTTATTCTGCGTAATTGTTTTATTAATGCTCTATTATTTTATCTAACACTTCCTAGTAACTCATGCCTCCTCCAGATAGAAGCCATCCCTTGTAACAAATATGTGCGGTCAAGCAACATGCTGGCCATATCTCGACATGTATTTCTTATTATCTACCTTTAAGTCAGGAGTTCTTAATCTAGGGGTCCATGGACTTGTATGACAGATAGATGGATGGAAGGAAGGGAGGAAGGAAGGGAGGAAGGAAGGAAGGAAGGGAGGGAGAAAGAGAGAGAGAGAAAGAGAGAAAGAAGGAAAGGAAAGAAGGGGAGGAAGGAGGGAGGGAGGGAGGAAGGAAGGAAGGAAGGGAGGAAGGAAGGAAGGGAGGGAGGGAGGGAGGAAGGAAGGAAGGAAGGGAGGGAGGGAGGGAGGGAGGGAGGATAGATAGAAATACCTATTTAGAGTATAAAAAAAGATATAACATTGTTAATATGGATGTTATGGGTAGGTTTTCCTGGAGTCAGGAAGACCTGAGTTCAGATATGCCTCAAACATTAACTTTCTTTCACTGAGCAAGTCACTTCACCCTGCCAGCCTCAGTTTCCTCATCTGTAAAATGAGCCAGAGAAGGAAATAGCAAACCACTCCAGGATCTTTGCCAAGAAAATCCTAATGGGGCCACAAAGAGTTGGACACAACTGAACAGCAAAAAGTAGAGATAGCTACCTTTTTTTTGTTTTATATATATATATATATATATATATATATATATAAACTTAATATATGTATATGCACATACATATAAATATGCATCTGTATATATGCATGTATGTATGTTTATATATATACATATATATCAATACCTTGGTTTGGTTTCATTTGTCATCTTATGCATTTTATTCATTTAAAAAGATCATTCTAAGACGGATTCCTTAGGCTTTGTCAGACTTGCACACATGAAACAAAATAGATTAAGAAACCCTGCTCAAGGCCCTCACTTCTCAGCCTCCAGTCTTCTCTCTACCATACCACATGGCCTCCCACAGGAGCCTCTCTAGCAGCCTTTAAGCAGAGCTTGCCCTTGTGGTATTGTCCTCCGTCTCATCCATCAGCCTGGGTGAGAGGTTCTAGAAGCCTAGAGTTGGATCTTGTACTGGGTTCCCCTCCTGGAGCCAGCATCATAATCACTCATATCTCTGACACTTCATGATTACGGAATGCTTTGATGTATTATCTCCTGTCATCTTCTTTAGTCAGAGACATTCATGAATATCTAGTCCAACACCCTTTTTTTGCAGATGAGGAAATTTGAGATACTATTCCTTGTGCTTAGAATGACCTCCTCTGCCTCTTAGAATTCTTTTCTTCCATCAGACATCAGCTCAGCTACCACTTCCTGTAAGAGGCCTTTTCTATTTCCTCAAGTTGTTGTCCCCCAACCCCATCTTGTATTTATTTGTTACAGTTTTTACAATTTATTCATCTGTATATGTAGTATAATATGAGATCCTTGAGAACAAGGAACCTTTTATTTCTCACCTTGTATCTGAAGCACCCAATAGGTGCTTAATAAATGCTTCTTGAATTTATTTAAATTGACTGGGGAGTTTTGATGACTTTCCCAAGAGTAGCATAGTCAATAAATTAAAAGGTTTTCTGTTAGAATGCAAACCTCCTTATTCCTCGGTTAGTCCATCTATGCCTCTGTCCTTTGCATACCACATTTCACCTTGACCTTGCAAATGGTATGCCTACTTTCTTTCCTAAAATAGCAACACCCCTTTGGGTGACTTTGTAGCTATCCCAGATGTCAGCTGTTTAGTAGAATTAGTCAAGGATTCCATTGGATAAACTCATTGAATCTCAAATTCACAGGGGACCTTAGAAGTCTTCTACCATGACCGATTGTCATCCAGCCTCTAATCAAAATCGTCCATTGAGAGGGAAACCCCACTACCTCTTGAAGAAGCCCATTTCATTTTTAGATACTTAAAATGCTTTTTCTTTACATTTTATAAGAATTCATCTTATAAGAACATTTATCTCCATTTGTAAAATGACTTTTCTTTACATTAAATCTAAAATTGCTACTTTTTATTCATATTCTAGAGCCAAATCGAAGTGATTCCTTTTCTAGATGACATTTTTTCAGCTACTTGATTACAGCTATCCTATTTCCCCCTAACTCTTCTCTTCTTCAAGCTAAACATCCCAGTTCCTTCATGTGGTCTTTGCATGACTTTCTCTCTGGATCCCTCAACATGCTGGTTGACCAGTTTTTCCAAGACCCTTCCTAAATATGACTACCAGAGGTTGCATATGCTACTACAGCTGGGGGCCAACTAAAACAAAACACAGCAGAACCGTAACTTCTCTAGTTTTCAATAATATGTTTTGTCTATGAAACCTAAACGATCTTACCTTTTACAGCCTCTTCGGTGGACGGGTTTTTGTGGTTCTCATCTTTGTCATTGTTACCGTTGTGGTTGTTGTCATCACCACGCTATGGTATGTTTGTATGACGTCAGAGGACACCCCTGCTGAGGAGGCTTATCACGAAGTCAGCCTCTTTGTACGTTTTGTTGAGTTCTTTCCTTCATGTCCTGCTCTTTGTGACTCCATTTGGGATTTTCTTGGCAAAGACACTGAAGTGGTTTGCCATTTCCTTATCCGACTTATTTTGCAGATGAGGCAAACAGTTAAATGGCTTACTCAGGGTTATATGGCTAACGAGACTAACTCTGAACTTAGAAAGATGAGTCTTCCTGACTTCAGGCCCAGAGCCTCTATCCACTGAACCACCTAGCTTCCCTTTGTATACTTACTTGGTCAAATCCAGTGACTTTTCCAATTTTTGTTTCTTCTAGCCCCATTTCTTCCTCCTCTGTAAATACATCTGGGACTGTGAATCCAGATGAAGTGGTTCTACCATCCTGAGAGTGGGAGGAAGAAGGGGAGAGTTGTTATAAAAGTTTTTGCAGATCTTTCTCCTTTTCTTTCCTATGTGTTGTTCTATTTCCATTTTTAAATTCCCTCATGATGACTTTGCTTAATTGAATCATGCAGTGATTTCTTTAAACTGCTTTTATCTTCATCTGCTTCTCTGTTTTATGTTAATAATCTCCCATCCTCCTCCTCTAGAAAATAGATTTTGCAAATTAGTTTATATTCTAATTTGTCTTTGTCTTTAGTTATCCTTTGCCTGTGCTTGTCAGAGAAGGGAAGTGTTTGCTGACAGGTGCCTTCTAGGTTCTTCTGTTTCTTTGTTAAGGCACTTACTTTATTTGAGTTAAACTTCTATAGTAAAGTGTTATCACCTGTGTCTATATCCTTTCATCTGTCCATTACCTAATTTAACAGCTTATTTTACTAGGTCATGATGAGTTGATTATATGTCACTCACCCATTTATTACTGTGGGGTTGAATCAATGGTCCGTACAAAGAGGGCTTATTCACTCACATCAATTCCTAATCATTTTCTATCTCTTGAAATATGATTTTGATCACCAAAGTCTACTGATTGTTTTCCAAAAGAAAATATTCATGATATATAGGAATGAGGTTTCTGTGTAGTTTATACTTCACTGACCTCTGTCATTCCTTTATCTTAATCCATGTTTTATGGTATATTTCCTGTCATTTTTACCTATCCCTTTTCTGATGAAGTAACAAAATCAAAATATATGGTTATTTAATATCGATGGCCTTAGTGAGTTCTTCATAGATTTTCTTAACCTCTTAATTCTCTGCCACCAATTTAGGTATATGAATTATAATTATTTTGATGGTGATTTTTTTTTGCAATTACTTATTATGAGCAGCACAAGATAACCAAATATCCCATGAAATTTTTCCTGTTTCCTTTGGGATACACAATAAAACTACCTCAACCAATTACTTTACTTGCCGTGCCAGGGATAATCTGTTAGCTACCATTGCATTTATATCCAGCTCACTTCTTTCACCTAATTTTCCTCATGATGAGGATGCCAGGAAGGATGGAATGTATTTGTCTACTCCTTGGTCACGGAATAAGGATCTCATATTCAGAGGATCAACAGCCTAGTTGATTGAATCTCATAATTGCTCTAGAAACTGCTATTTTAGTACCTTAAATATTTATTATGATTGCAATAATAATTTGTAAATATGTATTTATATAGCACTTAAGATTTGGCAAAGCACTTTGCACTCATCATCTCCTTTTTTGGCATTTTCCAAAGGAGAAAAGTGAAGCCAAGAGAGGTAAGTGACTTGGCCATGGTCACAGATAATAAATGTAGGAGGCAGCTTTTGAACTCAGGTCTTTTGGCTACAAATCTAACACGCTGTTTTCTATCCCATGCTCTCTTTTCAAGTCTACAGGGAAGCTTTTAAAAAAAATAATCTGGATAATTGTTAACAAGGATACAGTCTTGGATGTTAGCCAGGGGGATGATAAGGAGAGACTGGAGATGAGAGTAATTTCAGAGAGAATCTGTAAGACTTTGCCAGTCTTTGGATATGAGTGGGAGAAAAGCAGAAGAATGTTTTCAATGCCTGGCGACGTGTCTTGCTGAGCAGAGATTCGAGCATGTGGAATAGTGATGGCGGGTCCTAGAGTGTAAGATGTTGAATTAGGGGAATCCATTTAACACTAATGGATCAGCCAGGCCCCAATTCTGGGACTCAGTCAGTTAGAGCTAGTACCACCTTGCAAAGTGAGAAACTGGCCGTTCTCTTCATAAAGACTTTCCACCCGGGTTCTTGATCCATTTGAAACCTTTTTATGTGCGTCTTGACCTGATAGGGCCTAATGTGAGGTATTACAGATCATTACAGTACTTTCAGGCCTTTTGCTTTTCCCAAAGTTCTGGGCATCCTTACAGCATTTTGTCATCTCCCGCGGGGTAAATTGCACATTCCATTTGTAGAGGAACCATCAGGGTGCCTGGCAGTCAGCACTTTATCCTCTTAACAATAGAAAAACAAAATGATCATACAACCCAAGGGAGGGGAGACCTCTGTGTCCTTCCTAGAAACAGAGAACTTCTGACTGAGGTTAATTCACAATAACAACAAGATGGGCCTCTCATTAATCAGCCACCATACAGGCTGATTATGCCCATCATTGACGCCATTTTGACAGACTGGCATCTCCCTGTCACTCCCCTATTAAGTAAACTCATGACTACCCATTACCTGTGGAATCAGTTATAAACCTTTCTTTTTTGTATTTAAAATCTCTTTACAACCTTTCCTCAACCTTCCTTTCCTGCCTTATTACATAGAGTGACCCAGAGTGTTTTAGTGCAGTTTTAACCAGAAAACTGCATTTTATGGCACCCTGTATTTCTTAATGAAATCTCAGAAAAATAACAACAGTAATAATATCGCTCATATTTAAACAGTACTTCAAGGAATACAAAATGCTTCACAAATATTATCTCATTGATCCTCACTATGACCCTCCAAGGAGGTGCTATTATGATCCCCCATTTTATAGATGAAAAAACTGAGACATCCAGAGACTTACTGGATGGCTACACAGCTGATGTCTAAGGTGAGATGTGAACTCAGGCCTTCTTGATTCCCAATCTAGTGTTCTTTCCACTGGCTGTGAATTTTTAGAAGGTAAAGAAAAAATATCCTAAAAAATGTTTGACTATTGGTGAGGAGCAGTCTGGGTTCAAGGCCTCAGGAGAGGCATCCAACTTCTGGGTTCTGTGGTTCCTTGATGGCATTGTTCCTTTTCAGATGCAGACCTCAGTATCTCTGTGACTGATTAGGGCCGTCTTCCTCAGTTGCTGTGGCTGACAGATGCATCACCCTAATGCAGTCCTCTCCATGCTCAGCCAGAGGAGTCTTTGAATGAGACAAGAGATACACAGACCATTGTTGGGTTGGATTCAGAGACTTCTGAACTTGGATGGGACCTGCCAGGTCATGCCCTCTACCAACCAAGCCTGAGAAAGCCCAGGGTATCTCCCTGTCTCAGTAGAACAGAGTAGTTGAACTTGACTGGCAGATAAAGAAAGTATAAAATATTTTGCCTGCCACCAGAGAGCTTATAATCTGATTAAATAGGCCAGGCATAATTTTTTTAAATGAGTCAGCAACACATATTTAATAAACTTCTATTTAAGATATATATATATAGATAGTCTTTAACCTGTGAATACATGACCAGATGACTCCATTTGAATGGATGGTTGAAGATTGTGACCTTTCTACTCCTTTCTGGATTTTGCTGACCTCTGATTTCCCATCTCAATCCTTGTGAGTAACAGACATAGAAATTTTCTTTTTATTATTCAGATACAGAGAAATGTTTTTCCTTATGTCTGTGCCCTTTAGGCAGCTAGGTAACCCAGTGGATAGAGTACTGGGTCTGGAGTCAAGAAGACTCATCTTCATGAGTTTGGATCTAGCCTCAGACATTTGCTAGCTGTGCTGGTCACTTCACCGTTTGCCTCAGTTTCCTTGTCTGTATATGAGTTGGAGAAGGAAACAGAAAACCACTCCAGTGTCTCTGCCAAGAATGGGGTCACAAAGAATGCCAAATGGGGTCACAAAGAGTCAGACATGAGTGAAAAAAGATTGAAATGGATCCAACTTTTTTTTCCTAAGTTGGAAGGGACTGTTGAGATCTAGTCGTTCCCTTTCATTTGATAGGTTGGGTCCAGAGTAGAGCAGTGGCTAACTCAAGGTCACACAGATAGAACCACAGTTGGGACTTAAATGAAATCTCTATGTAGAGAAATGTTTACTCATCTGTCTTTATGCCCCACTCACACAGCAGAGTGCCTGGAACTTCTCACATGTTTGGTGGTTAATAAATGGATTCAGCTGCAGAATGGACAATTTCTAGATTCCTAAGACCATCTTTTCCTTCCTGCTTCTCCTGTCCCCTCTTCTTGTATTGCCTCCCACTCCCTTCTTTCCCCAGGCAAATTCTTTGTGGATTCCGGATACCCTGACTCGCATCTTGCCAATGCAGTTCCCCATAGAAAGTGTCTCGGTGGTGATCTTGTGAAAATGGCACCATTGGTACCCATCAGGTTCTTTGTAGGGTAGCCTGGAACAGTTACATACCATGTCCTTTCAAGAATGATGATGGGTTTTATAGAAAAATGTAACTCAGTCCTAAATACTGGGCCTTAGCTATTTATAAGTTGTGTCTATCCCCAAGATGGCACTTGGAGAAGAGAAAATTGCTACAGTTGAGAATTGGTGATGATGATGTGCTCTTAGGATAATAAATCTAGAGCTAGCTTAAGGAAAGAAAGGAAACAAGCATTTATTAAGCACCTGCTGTTTGCCAGGC
Organism: Petaurus breviceps papuanus; assembly: GCF_028583685.1. NCBI lineage: Eukaryota > Metazoa > Chordata > Mammalia > Diprotodontia > Petauridae > Petaurus > Petaurus breviceps. The sequence continues at coordinate 12,529,982 of NW_027185798.1, forward strand.
ATTGTGGTAAGTGCTTTATAAATATAGTTTGATTTGATCTTTACTTCAGCACTGGGATGTAGGTCCTATGATCACCCTCCTTCTACCAGTGAAACAAACAAAGCTTAAATGATTTGCCCCATCACATAGCTACTAAGTGCCCAGGGCAGAATGTGCACTGAGGTGTTCTTGACTCCAGACCTGGTCCTTTTTTCACCAACTAGCTGGATTTGAAGGGAGTATAAAGAAAGTATAAAATACCATGCCTGCCCTCAAGGAGTTTACAACCTAATTAGGTTAGACAGACATGAATATAAAAAAAATGTGTTGGCAACACACTTTTATAAACTTTTATTTCAGATATATAGACAGGCTTTGACCTATGAAGGCATGACCAGATGCCCTGACAAGGGTTATAACTGTTCTGAAGTATCTCATTTCTTCCCCTCCCTCCCAAAATATAGTCCCATCTAGAGTCCCAGCTAGCCAAATTGTTGGCTGTGTATTCTCCCTCCCTCCCTCTCTCTCTCTCTCTCTCTCTCTCTCTCCCTCTCTCTCTCTCTCTCTCTCTGTCTGTCTGTCTCTCTGTCTCTCTCTCCCTCCCTCTCTCCCTCCCCCTCTCTGTCTCTGTCTGTCTTTCCCTCCCTCTCTCTCTGTCTTTCTGTCTCTGTCTCTCTCTCTCCCTCCCTCTCTCCCTCCCCCTCTGTTTCTCTCTCCCTCTCCCATCCTCTTTCTGTCTCTCTCTCTCCCTCTCTCCCTCCCCCTTTCAGTCTCTCTCTCTCTCCCTCTCCCACCCTCCCTCCCTTTCTCTCTCCCCCCCTTTTCTTTTCTTTCTCCTGGTTTTTCCTTGGAGAGTATAAAGGGGGATGGGCGGGGATAAGGGTCCTGGCTCATCACTTTGAACAAAGTGAAAAGCAGCAGGGCCT
>NW_027185798.1:12530896-12561981 GCF_028583685.1 Petaurus breviceps papuanus
AGGGTCCTGGCTCATCACTTTGAACAAAGTGAAAAGCAGCAGGGCCTTTCTCCCGTCAGACCCATCTTGTGTCTGCCCCATGTCTGCCTGCCTTGGTCAGGAATCTGCATTTGGCTGTCTTTCCATGAATGCAAAACATCTGAAAGATAAACTAGCCATCTCCCCCTCCCCCCTCCCCCAGTCATGTGCTTCCCTTTCATCCTTCCAGGATGATGGTTCTTCTACCTACCCCCCACCTGCTTTCTAGGAAAACAACCACCCAAAGATGGCTTTGGGGGAGCAGGCAGACATTTTTGTAGTTTTCCAAAGAGCCTTGTTTCCATGAGAAACAGCATTATACCTGAAAGGAATAAATAAGGAGGGGCTTCTCCTAGTGTGTTTTGATGCAAAATTCATTGCAGCCTTGTTTCTGGGCTGGATGGCTTGGGCCCTCTTAAGCCATGTGGAGGTTCTGAACTCTTTCTGCTCCGACTTTTGTGCTTAGAGAGAGTTTTTGGAACAAGATCAAAGGCATCTGAGTGTTAGCCTGATATCTCAAAGTACTGATTGGGTTTGGGAGGTGGGGACCGAGGGAGAATTTTTTGCTGGAAACTTTCACACTCCTACCTGAGAAATGAAGAAATGAAGAGAGATTACTGACCCTAGTCTTTTGCTCTTATACCTTTTAAACTGAAAAAAAAATTATTTCATTGGGCTCCCCCTTCCCCACCCCACCTGACTTCTCCTTATTCTCCTTGGCGTTCTAATATCATCAGCCTTCTTGGGGGTGGGAAACAGGGCATTTCTTCTTTCCCCAAGCAAGGAGACTTTCTTTTAGATTGCTTACACCACTCAAGTGCTGAGTCTAAATGTCTCTGTCTTTACTGTATCTCGTGACACTCTCTCTTCCTAGACCAGTCTCTCTGGACTGTGCCCCATTTTTAAGACTCTTGTCCCTTTGGGGATTGCACATTCTACTCCATTTCATAAAATTCCATAGGGTTTTGGAGCTAGAAAAGACCTCAGAGTTTATGTCTTCATAGGATTGGAGACTTTCAAGGCCATCAGGGCTAGTCCTTCCATTTTCCAGGAGTAGAAAGCCTACATCCTGGGAGTATATTGGACCTTCATTTAGTGACTGAGCCAGAGCTGTCAATCCCTCACTCAGCACAGATTTATGAAGACCCTACTTACTATTTGGCTCTGTTCTGGGCATGCAAAAACAGAAATACAAGGGTCCCTGCCTGCAGGGAGCTTACATTCTATCCCAAGACACACCCCTACAACTCTGGCTCCCTCTTCAGGGCTATATTACTCTATATAGCCCAGTGTAATGAAAAAAGAGCCAGCTTCAGGGTCAGGAAAAACTGGATTCAGATATCATCTCTGATACATAAAGGACAGACTGTAAAAGTGAACAGTTTCAAGCTCATATGGTACTTGGTATCTAGCAGATATATAATAAATGTTTATTTGTTCTTGGAGAAAGGAGTTTCCTATAACATGAAAATCAGAGTTCCAGATCTTATCTTCAAATATATATCTGTGTGTATGTGTATGTGTGTATACATACACACACATATACATATACAGACAGACATGCATAAGGTGGGCAGGGAGAGCCATTACACATTCCCCTTCTAGCTAGATTATAAATCCTCTCAAGAGTAGGAGCTAATTCATTCACCAGTGCCTAGCCTAGAATCTAGTATCACAGTACTTAATAAAAGCCCATTGATTGATTCATTATTTCTATCTCTTCTGTTTTTTCTAAATACATGCATACATTCTTTCTAGTTCCTATCTTTCAATGATGTTTCTATCAACAATAACAACAAAACCCAAGCATTTGTTAAGTACCTACGGCATACAGAGTCAGATATTCTGTTAAGTGCTGGTGATACAAAGACAAAAACGGAATCTTTCTTGACCTCCACGACCTTACCTGGCATTGAAATTCCTTTGGACATAAATATTTCTTCCTAAACCCTTTTATCTTGTCCTGTCCTCTGGCTACCATGTAATTTGAGAACAACTTTCAAGAGGGAATACCCAGTTATGGCTTTTGTTTCTAGGAGACCCATAGCATCTTTGATCTTCATCAGTGGACATTGGGTAAGTCAGTTAACCTTTCTAGACCTCTGTAAAATGAGGGTATTCGTCAAGATGGCCCCTGAGGCCCTTTCCTTTCACATGTGTGCTCTTCTGATCCTGTGACTGATCGTTCAAAATGGCAGCTGTCAACCTTTTCGCCACCTGTTGCCCAAGCCAAGCCAGTAGCATAAGAGCTTACCTGGTTTGATCATCCACTCAGCAATCCAGTCCTTGCGGCAGAGTTGGGAATGAAGTTTCCAAACCCCTTTTGGCTGCCACCTTCTCTTCGAGGCAAGGAAATGGTACTGCATGGAAGGGGAGGAGGGGGAAGAATCTACCACAGAAGCACCCACCCAGCCACAAAAAGAAATTAGAACCCTCTTTAGGGGAGTGCGAATGGCTGGTGATTTTTTTTCTTTTTTACAAAGAGAGGCAGGAACAAGATGATGCCAGAGGTAGCATTGTATTCTATGAAAATATATTTATATGCCAAGACAAGCAATTGATATTGTTCTCTAAAATATAGTCAACACCCCCCGCCGTGCCCTTCTTTTGAATGTCAGTCAGAATTCAGAATGATGAAATTGTACAGTATTCTTGGCTCGAAGGGTTTCCCACTGGGAGCAGATGCCATCTCTGTCTTCATAGACTCAGAGAAAGTCCTGACATGTTTCATGGCGTTTCTACGTGGAAGTCTATGAAATGGAAAAGAAAACAGCGTTTTCTGTCAACCTGTCACTGATATAAGCTTTTACATTCCATCAGAATGACTAAAGTTTAGAGTTACTTCTTCGGGGCTGAGTGTATCAGAGAACTCCCAAGTGTTATCAGATTGATAGAGTCCCAGCACTTGATAGAAGGCCCAGGCATTCTGTGGCTCCGTATTAAAAATTCATTCAGATACTCGATAAAGCGTGGATGACGAAAAGTGCAAAATGGAATCAGGGAGAGTGAATTTCTCTGTGCTTTATTGCGCTTGATTTCTCTACACAAAATAAATAGAAAGAACAGACGAAAATCTCTTCTTTATGAAGGTGGGATCTTGGCAGCTGGAGACCCCCTCATGAAGATTTTCTCTGTGGCACACACCTTGGCAATGCTCAAAGTTGGTTGTGATGAAAATTTATTGCCAAGGTGTGTGTGTCCATATTTCAGAGCTCAGTGAATATGCAGGGACTGCTTTTATGAGGTTACTGATGGATGTGTTCTTGAGGAGAGAGAGAGGGAGAGAGATGGAAGAAATTTCTTCAGGGTGCGTGTTTTTTGTTTGTTGTGGTGTGGCAGTTGTGATCCTTCCCAGAAGGGATGAGAAGATAAAACACTTTTTTTTCTTACTCCGGTATAAACTGCTGCCTTGTTTTGAAGGAAAAAAAAAAATGTTCAAAAGCAAGGCACCAGCTTGCTTGTATTTTTTGCCTTCCTCCTCCCCTTTCTATCTCCTTCCTATTTTCTCTGCTTCCCCTCACCTGTCATCCCCACATTCTCAGAAAAGTCAGGGTTGAGATCCTGCCTCAAGGTCCCCCCTCCCCCTGACTTTTTTTCCTAAAATGATAGGACAGGATGCCTCATTGGTCTCAGATATTAACTTATGTGCTAAAAGCCCAGTTGGAGCTGGTGTGACAAATGGATTTTACCTGCTGCTAGAAAACACAAACCCCGCTTCTCCCCCAACATTCATTCTTCCTCCTCCCCCTTCCGCCCCCCTCCCACACACATACACCCTCCCATCTTGCCTAGTCTAACCCCGAGGGCACTAGGAACCGAAAGCTACCCTGAGGCACCATCTGTTTCTGCCAGAATCAACGTTAGGCCCTGCCTTTACATCTGTTGAGAGGGAACTGTATAGTGAATGAGCTGTTTTGAAGAAATATTTGGTCTTTCCCCTTCCTAGGCGGTATCTATTCCTGGGCCACAGTGCTCCCACAGAGATCCCTGTGCTCACCCCCACTGGCCTCACAGGCACCAAAGCCTTGGTTCCTGTCCGGAGGGATGAAGATGTAGTTAGCATGCAGTGTCTCCCACTCATCTTCCATCACGACAAGGCAGGAAACAATTAAAATTCTGACCTGTGCCAGAGAGAATTTGAAATAAATCAGCCAATGGCTGATACCATCGTAAGTCGCGGTAGCACAGCAAAATTAACAGCCAGCCTGCATCCTTGTACCGTATGTGAAAATAAATTACCCCACCATCACCTCCAATAAATACAGCAGCTGGCTTGTTCTCGCTCTTTCCATAAGTACCCAAAAGCTACTGATTTGTTAAGTTGTCACTGTCCTTATGGACATCAAAGATTTCCTAGAGTTGCCAAAAAACGAAGCTGGCCAAATATCAGTAAGCTATGAAAAATCTGGGAGCTGCCGAACCCAGGCAGAGTCGCTGAGGGGGCAGGGAGAGCTGAATATCAGCTTGTGAGTTAGCCTTTGAGAAGTCAGCTTCAGCCCAAGTCTGATGGACCAGAGTCTTAACTCCAGATTTCCTGGAGTTTGAGAAAGTCATGTCATCGATAAGAAAGGTCTAAAATGGAATTCTGGGGCTGCAAGGACTACTTACCATTGTTAATCACCAAGTAAAGTCTTTGTTGGTCTCTTTAAAGAGTTCCTTCAGCAGTCTTTTGCAGTGGTTTCACGTCTCCCTCCTTGCCTGCCTGGATGCTATTAAAATAATTTAGACCTTGATTATCGTTCTTGATGGTATCTTAAAAGAAATAGCATAATATCAATCCAGGCAAGCCAAGGACAGGTGGGGAAAAAGGGCCCTTGAGGAATAAGGCTATCAGTATCAGAGGGGAAATGAAATTCCTTTGTGCCCCATTTTAAGTATGTGGTTTCCTGTGCAGTATATGAATTTGTTCAGTCCTATGTATGTGTCTAATAAATTTATAGAAAAGAAGGACATATACTTGAAAATGTAACCAAGAATTTGGAAAATCACCATTTTGCTCACATCCATGTTGTTTTAGAGAAAAAGGGGATTTGTGGGCTCAGGGGGGAATGGGAAGTTTTCAGTTAGAGCAGATAGGAAACATTCTCTCCCTTTTTGTCATCTCCCCCCCCCCCCCAGCATTAAGGGAAAAAAAAGTAAATTACTCTTTACCTTGAAAATGTAAAGTAATTGGTGTATAGGAACACAATTATTAATTTATCCCTAATAATATGGTGTTTAGGGGAGGAAGGAAAAACCAATAAATTTGGATAAACAGAGGAAGTAGGAAGGAAGTGGAAGGAGCAAAAATCTTTTATTTTCTCTTTTCTTTTTCCCTCTTCCCTTCCCCTCCCCTCCCCCCTTCTCCTTCCCTCTCCTTCTCTCCCTTCCCCTTCCCTTCCTCTTTCCCTCTCCCTTCCCCTTCCCCTTTTCCCTCTCCCCTCTCCCTTCCCCTTCCCCTTTTGCTCCCCCTTTCCCTGCTCCTTCTCCCTTCCCCTTTTCCTTCCCCTTCCCCTACCCTTCCCCTTCCCCTTCCCCTTTTGCTCCCCCTTCCCCTCTCCCCCTTCCCCTTTTTCTTCCCCTTCCCTTCCCCTTCCCCTTTCTCCTTTCAATCTTATCTCCTTAGTGCAATCCAGCATCTCTTGAGAAGGACCAATAGTTGATAGAAAATGTACCATTTCCGCAGGGCTCCCTCCATCGCGAGTGCACAGCAAATGGTGATCATAGCTATATGGCCAAGGGAAGGTGTTGCTCCAAATTCCCTTCATCTCCTTTCCATGGAGAAGGAAACTTAATGCTTGCATTTGGTACATTAAATTGGCCAATCATCATTATGCCTGCGTACGTGATGAGAGGTTGGAGACTTTATGCATAAACACAAACATGTATGTATACATATATATTTGGGTATGTGCATACATACACGCATACAGGTGTGTGTATGTTCACCTATATAAAACATTGCATTGTGCTCATGATATATCATGTGTATACATTGTATGCATATGTATTGTATGCATGTATTTTATTGTATTGTCTATATTATGTATCATGTGTGCGTTTTGCTTACATGTGCATATGTATATTGTATGTGTATGTATACATATATGTATGTGTTTATACATATGTGAGTGTGTCTGCTTTTCTCGTTACTTCATGATCTCAGTTGTAGGAGGACATGGCAGCTTGCCCCACTGCAGAACAGAAGCACTAGCAAACAGGGTTGTGGTTCTTCTTTGTACGCCATACCCGTTGATGACATCAAAGCAGCCTTCTTATTTAAACATGCCACTTTCAAAGTTCATGCCAGGCATAAGAACTCTCAGTCCTTGCACCGAAAGAGAATTATCTGCTATCTCTAGATAATTCATAAAAACATGCCTGTAGCAATTGGAGGCATTATAAATCCATCCAGGTTGGGCCTGACCATGTTGCAGAAGTAATTTCGACTGGCACATCAGATGAAAGAACAGATTTGAAAACAGTAGCGTGTATGGCCCTGAAGGTTTCATCTTGGCTAATGTTCCAACCACCTTATGGTACTACTTTGGATTTCATGGACGAGTCCACATAAAATGTCTGTAGACTGAGGGAGGATTTCTCCCTTGGTGTGTGTATCTGGGTGGGAAGGGGAGCTGGTGTGCTGGAATGCCCACATGCACGCTGGAAGTGCTGAGTGAGAGAGGAGGATTGTCTGTGCTTTGAGGAGATACATTGATTTCTTATATCACTTGCAGAGAGAATAGTTTTGAATTAAATTTGCCAAATTTCCACTGATATTTAATGTATCGAGTAAAGGGTGATTCAGGAAAAATTAGGGGTGACAGGGAATACATAGAGACTACGTTCTGAGCCCATGAATTCTATGAACATGTCTAACACTGAAGTACTTGTTGTGGTTTTTGTTGTTGTTTTGATTTTGTTTTGGGGTTGGGGTTTTTTTTTGGGGGGGGAGCATTTTATTACCGGAACAAGTTGGCAGATTTGCCTTACCCTAGAGGGAAAAAGGGGTCATGTTGGCCTAGTAAAGCTTCTATTCAAGGCAACTTGCTTTAACTGTCAACAATCATGAAAGAATAGAGCTCGAATTGCAATGCAAGTGACTCTTTTCTCTGACTCATGTGCTTGGATAACTCTCACAGCTGGGAAAGTTTAATATACTTTAATAGGTGAAGGGAACTCAAAGCACTCTAGTAACTCAAGCCCTGCCATGTGCAAAGCAAGTCCCCCCCTCCCCCTTCTTCTAGCCCAAGGGTACAAGGGTGTGTGTGAGCCTCTATTCTTTGACTTTATGGATATGCTTTGAAGAGTTCTGTGGGTTCAAGAAACCTTATTTATTGGTTTGTATGGGTTTTAATCATAGGCTCATAGAACTTCAGAGCTGGAGGGATTATTGGCTTGTATATATATTTAATCCTAGAATTTAGTCCTTGGAAGTCATAGAATTGTGAAATGTTAGAATCTTAAAGGCTGTGTGATACAGTAGAATCAAAAAAGACAGGTGTGATGGGCAAATATCTACCAGGTACTCCTACCATTAAAGGCAAAAGAAACACTCCATGAGACATGATTGATCCAAAAGGTTCCAATTCCAGCCTTTGATAATCCTCCCTGCACCCATCTTCCATAAGGAACTGCCCTGATCAGGCTGTAGTGACTGTCTTAGGGCAGCTACATGGCTCAGTGGATAGAGTACCAGGCTTGGAGTCAGGAAGACTCATCTTCTTGAGTTCAAATCTAGCCTCAGAGACTTGCTAGCTGTGTGACGCTGAACAAGTCACTTCACTCTGTTTGCCTCAGTTTCCCTATCTGTAAAACGAGCTGGGAAAGGAAATGGCAAAACACTCCAGCATCTTTGCCAAGAACACCCTAAATGGGGTTGTGGAGAGTCAGATACGATTGAAGACAACTGAACGGATTGTCTTAAGGGCACAGATTCCTTGCCTTTGCCAGTTTTATGCTCAGAGGTGCTTGCTTAAGCTTGAGTTCAGGTGGCCAATCGAGTCTTGTAGACAACTCGCTTGGTTTTTGGAGGGATAGGGGGAAGACCGGTGTGTGTGTGTGTGTGTGTGTGTGTGTGTGTGATATTACTTTCACCATTCCGTGTATTCAAGTGCTACCCATGAGATTAATTGTAGGATCTTGTCCCCGCCATTGTGTTGCCACTTAATGAGGACAAATTGCTTCTCCTTAAATGACTTGTCCCAGTTTAGTCAAAAGGCAAATGGAAGGAGAGCCTTATTATGAAAACAAAGAAGGAAAAGAGATAGGAAGAGGTAGATAGTGACCAACATCCGGAGTTTAGAAGGAAGAAAGATGGTGCCCAAGGAGAAAGAGAAGACAGACCACTGAACAAAGGGCTAAAAAATAAGTACATGGCTCTTCCTGAAAGGGGAGGAGCTGGAAACTTTGAGAAAGAATCAGCTACTTGTCCTCCAAGTAAGTGTGTGGCTGTAGAGATGAGACCCCATCCTCCATTAAGGATCTAAGGAAGAAGAGTCCCATCGTGCTGGCTGAGTCTCTCCTTACTGAAGGGTACTAAGTTATTTTTCAACCTAATAATAATAGAGAGGTTTGCTATTTCCCCAAGGCATATATCCAGGTCGTGACAAGGAGACACTTGACAAGACATGTCAAATTGAATCACTCCTACCTAATTGTAGTGATTTCTCATGGGCACAAAAGATACTGCAAGAATCTAGAAAGCAGTGCTTATAGTTTTGAAGTCCTTAGGTAATAATAAAGAGAAGATCTTATAGACCCAGTTTTTTTCTTTCCTTCATTGCTGTTATATATGCTGTTGGCAAAGGATTCAGAAGGAAAAGGTAAATTTAGCAAGTGATCAACTGGTTAAGAAGATGGTTTCTGAGAATAAGATTGGACCTCTGGATCACAGCTCAGAAAAAAAGAATTATAGGTGTCCTGGCTAGAGAAGGATTGTACCAGAAAGGGCAAGCTACAGTATATTTGCCTAGATTAGAGTGTGTGTGTGTGTGTGTTATCTGTAGCATAAGGAGAATAGAGTAGAAATAGGCACCCAGGAAATCCCCAAGAGGTAAAATCCAAGGAAGCAACCTACACTTAAACCCAAGAAGTCAGAGGGTTTCTACACAAAGGCACAGAATATTCTTTCATTCTCTTTTCATTGAGCAAAATGAACTAGACAGCCCAACTCAAGGTTTGAGCTCCTACATTTCACTAAATTATAGAGAGAGGAATGAGGCCCTTAATTCAAACATGGCTTTGGATGGGTAAAGCTTACTCAAAATTATAGTAAGAATTAAATGGTACCGTATATGAGGCAGAGCAGTATTGTCTGTTAGGAAAATATACCAATAAGAGAGCATAGCTAATAATGTCTTGACTTGTCTTATGTGACTCCAGGAGTTCCCTGTAAAGTTAATTTTGTCCTTCAAATAATGGCGGAACCAATGAGAGCAACTTCTGACTCTCACCAAGAAGGCTGAGAAATGATAGAAGGAGGAGACAGTGGAAACTTTTAAGGGAGAATAACCGATCCATCTTAATTAGAAAGAAGAGAAGGAAAAGTGGGTATAATTTTATATGCATTCCAGATTGTGTTAAAATAAATTTAAGTGGGTTCAGAGAAGGAATATTTTAGGATACCGGAAACATCAAGGTTGCAGGAAAAGTCATCCAAGAAGTTATGGAAGTTCCAAAAAATGAAAATCTCAAGGGATAAAGAGAAATTGTTTCAATGAGGAAGAATGTAAGTTATCTGCAAAGCTATTTGAATGCACAGAGAACTCTGGAAATCACTTAAATATTTTAAAAGACACCCACAGAAGACGGAAGGAAAATCAGATAATGACTATAGAATCATCGGATGGTCCTGTCTGGATAGTGTTGGCAGTGGCAAAGCTCAGAATGAGTTGAAAAATGTGAAGAAACAAAAAGGACTTTTTTGAGAAGTAATAGGCAGGAAATAAGATCAAAGAAGGGAATAAAAAATTCTATTTGGGGTGGAAAGAACAATGGTAACCTATTACAAGGAGAAGATAAAATTATTCAATTTTTACTTTTTAAAAAATTATGCTATTTTATATTTTCCCTGCTGAAGAGAATGAGCTTTGGACTAGAAAGGACAGAACAAAAATGTGTAGACGAATCTTATATCCACAGTAATTAAAGAGACAGGGAGAGGGCATCTCGCCGTCCTTGATAAGTTCATATTACCTAGCCCAGAGGAATGACTTCCATGGTTAATGAACAAGCTGGTCTGATTGATGAGAGACTGTCAGTAATGTTTGAAAGACCGAGGAGCATGGAGAGATAACTGCAAGACTGGAGAAACATATGCCATCTCCCATTTTTCAGAAATGGGAAGAAAATTGAGTCTGAAACCTGTAGGCCAGTCACATTGACTTAGATTCCTGACAAAACTCTACAACATGGTTGTTAAAGAGGTGGCTAGACAACATTTAGAAAGGGAAGTGGAGATTATAAAGAGCCATCATGGCATCATCAAAACAGGACATGCCAAACTAACCTCCTCTAGTTCTAAGGCAGATTTACTGGACTAGTGAGTCAAGGCATAGAGTCAATTGAGACTGGTTGTACTAGTTTTTAGCAAATCTCAGTGTTCTTTGTGTGGACTAGCTAGGAAGATATGTTTGCCACATTTTGGGGAAGGCATTAATAACCAGGGACCATGTGGAAGAGGACAGTCTTGATGATGGAGGCAGCTGAGGGATGGTGGCCAAGTCTAGGAAGCCAAAAGTAAATCTAGTAGGGGGGATCGTGATGCAACCTGGGGCCCCTTCCTCAAATGGAGGCTCCTGGAAGAACTCACCAATGGGACAAGGGAGCTTCAGGGGCAGAAGGTTGTTCCAGGGTGGGAAGGCCGCAGGTTTATTTAGAAGGCCCCTAAGAACTGGTTAGACATATTTGAAGGGTTGCCACGTTGAAGAGGGATTGTGTTTATTATGCTTTGTCTAGTTCAGCAAAATTAGGAGCCATGATTAAAAGCGAAACGATGCCAATTTAGCATTATATTTGGAAATATTTCCTAATGAGCTATCCATAAGTTGAATGGCTTTGCTCAGGGGGTTATGTTGTCCCCCTGCTTGGAGGAAATGTTGGGTTTCAGAGATAGGACTAGATGGCCTCTGAAATCCCTTCTACAACAATATTCTGATTCTCTACAAAGAGTATGTGCAGAAAAGCAATAGGAAATGAGTCTGGAAATAGACACTGGACTTAGATTGTAGACATTTTAAATACCAAGCTGTGAAAGGCATGGACTGCTTCTGATACATAAAGGTTTGTTAGCCAGGTAGTGGTATAAGAGAACAAAGGGACATCCCCCAAAAAAAGGAAATGAAGGAGATTTAAGTCAAATTAAAGTAAAACTCAGGAAGATTTGAGTTCAAATGTGGATGCAGACAGTTACTAGCTGTGTGACCCTGGGTAAGTCACTTAACCCTATTTGCCTCAGTTTCCTCATTTGTAAAAATGAAGTAGAGAAGGAAATAGCAAACCACCCCAGTATCTCTGCCAAGAAAATCCCAAATTGGATCATGAAGAGTCAGGCATGACTAAAAAGACTGAACAACAAGAGAAAATAGCTGTCTTATGCCAAATACAGAAATAACTTCATCAAAAAAAATTAATTTGCTTTCACAGGTGTCATTTTTCATGAATTGTCATAAGGTCACGGTTGATGGAACTGAGGCTTTAACCAGGAACTCAGGTATTTGCCCAAGGTCACAAAGCTAAGTGTCCAAACAAGGATTTGAACCCAAAGCTTCTGATTCCAAGTTTAGGATTCTTTCCACCGTGATCATTAATTCAGATTATGGGTCATTTGAATTCTGTAGCAGCTTCTCTAGTCCTGAAAGAAGACAACCATCAGACCTACCTATGGGGCCGGTCAGACACAACTACAGACTAGAGAGAATGAGTTTGACATTCCTTATGTTCCCTCTTGAGAGATGAAAATTAAGGAATGAACTTAATCTGGGCCTGAAGGGCTCACCTGAGAAAAAGGGACATCCAAAGTGCCATCTATACAAAGTCCATTAAAAAATCAGGATTTTTATTGTTGTGCAATTCTCCCTGAGGGCCAACTGGGCAGGTCCCAGGATTTGTTTCAGCTCAATAAATGACAGATAATGTGTATGCTTAGAGAACAATACTCCTTAAAATCACTGTTTGATTTTTTTTTAACCTGTTGAAACTGTTATAGGGAGCATAGTACATAATGACAGGATTCGTTCTAAACATCCCAACCCCAAATCTCTAGTGTGCTGTGAGGAGATCCTGTGGTGAGAGGGGACACAATTGGAATGTTCCAGCAGAGATCTTGAGCTTGTAATAGTCATCCCATCTGTTTGGTCTCCCTGTGAATCAGGCAGCAAGACATTGTAGGGTGATCAAACAAGGTGCCAGATATATTTTACCAGCTTTCAACTGCGAAGCCTCCAGATTGAATGTCAAGAGGGAGGGAACATGGAGGCTGAGCCACAGAAAGAAGTCACAAAGATGTGTCATCACGGCCCAAGAGAATGAGAAAGGAGAAAGGAGAAGCACATTTCTGAACTCAGAAAGGGCCATCCATTCACCTGGAGAGATGTTGTTAGGAAAAGACATGCTATTCTTAGGAAGAGCCAGAGATGTCCTTAGGAAAAAAAACAATAGGGGGTCCATTCGAAGGAGATGTTTAATATTCTATATTTTGTATATTCACATCAGTCAGATAATAGACATTTACTAAGTGCCAGACGCTGAGCTAACCACTGGGGTTACAAAAGAAGGCCAAAGCCAGGCTCTGCCCCCAAGGGGCTTACTGTCTAATAGGGAAAGACAGTACCTGAAAGGAAATACATATGCTATCAAAATATATATGAATATATGGCAATGTAGAAACATGTAAAAGAAAATGTATGTTTATACATACATGTGTGTATATAGACACACCAGTATATATGTATGTATATGTATGTGTGTGTTCGTTCATAGATGTAGATGGAGAAATGGAATGTACATGTGTAAAGATATGTCTGCACACACATTTTCTCCCTCAATGGAAAGTAAGTTCCTTGAAGGCAGGACATGTTTCTTCTTTGTCTGTGTATTTCCAATGCCTGTCACTAGTGGCTATGCTCTCTCTACCTGATATCAGAGGAGGGGGAAGGGGGCCATTTAACAGGATCCAGCCCTGCTAATACAGAGAGCAAAGGGATAGGACCCCCTCACACTACGGTCAGAGCAGCTTCAGGTCACGCCTACTCTGTGAGGGTGGAATTGAGGTTTACAGAAGTTAAATCACTTTTTACAATCCTAGATAGAAAAGTGGAAAGGCCCTCAGACTCTCTCCAGTCTGTTATTTTAATGGTGAGCCAACTGAATCACAGGAAGCTTGTTGAACCATCAAAGTAGTTCACATAGCCAGTTAGTATCAAAGGTGTGATTCGAACACAGGACCTCTTGGATTCCTTGTTCAATAGTAAAGAGCTATTTCTGTGATGGGATGATGTCCTGACATTCTCAGATAACTTTTTCATCTTCAAAAGAAAGTGTGGGAAAACCCACGGACTTCAGATCTTTCCTCTCTGCGCCTGTTCAGGGAATCTCCAAATACACCTGTGCAGACTGACTCTGCCATCTCCCCATCTTTACTGTAATATCAGGACTTTGTTGCAAAAAAACATGTACCAGGAACAAGGAGGTTTGGGATAGAGCCTGGCCTTCCTCAGGACCAGGGACACGACTGTGCCAGACTGGTCGGCCAGAGGGAGTGAGGCAGCAGTGACCTGGGATCAAGTCCCAGCCAGTGACCTTTGCCAGCTGGGTAACCTTGAGTGGCCTCAGGTGTCTTCTCCATCAAAAAGCCTTAATAGTCCCCCTTGCCTCCCTGTCTAAGTGACAGGGCTCCAATGAGAGGAGTCACAAAGAGGAACTTGGCAAATTTTGATCAATTACAGGGAGGCATGATTTCCATCAATATCAGACAAACTCATTACTGAGCTGCTATTGCCCTAGAGTGACCAAAGCTATTGACCAAAACATGGTTTGTTGTGTAGAATGTGTGTAGGGGGTGGTTGTATGTACATGCACCCCCACACTCACACATACACACATGTGTGTGCACACATACATGTATATTGTAGACAATACACTGTCCTTAGATGTGTGTATACAAAAATGTGTGCATGCACATGCCTGTATTAATATATATGTTCTGATGGCCCCAAAAGTAATAATGCAATCTTAAGTGTGTTCGTGCACATACACACATGTGTGCACACATACACATATGGGTGTATAATGCTATACACTTGTACTGTGTGTATTTACATGTGTGTATACAAATATGTGTGTATATATGTATATACACATGTGTGTTAATGTGTGTGGTCCCCCAAAAAGTCATAGTGTAGTGTTAAGTGTGTTTCTATACACATACACACACAACCAAATAGACACATACACCATAAGTCATAATGCAAAAGTACAGTGTGTGTGTGTGTGTGTGTGTGTTCTGAATTTCCTCTAGCAAGGCCTGAGTGAAGAGAATGATTGCGTTGGTCAGCCGCGGTGTTGGTTTTCGCTGTTGCTTCCTCAGGATCCTCCAGGGATGCAGGCATTAGTTCAGAGCACATCTCCGTGCTGTCCTTAGCTCTGAGATCCTTAGCTCCAGCTCTGTCAGTCAGGGCACCTGTGCACCCATGTGCTTTAGCTGATGTGTCTTTACTGGGCCCTTGTTCCTATGCCAGGGAAGCAGATCAGATTCAATGACTTCATGTGAAGAAAGTCACTAGAACCTCCCTACCCTTTGACCCGGGTCCTCACTGCTGTTAATGGAGCTTACAGAGCTCAAAAACATAAGCTCTCCTATGCACCAAAATATTTATTGTCACTTTTTTTTGGTAGCAAAAATAAATGAGTAACAAAGTAGGTGCTCTTCATGTGGGGAATGGCTAGTCAAGTTATGAGAGGAATATAGTGGAATGTCACTAAGCTGTGAGAAACAATGAATGAAGACATGGGAAGACTTTGGTAAACCGATGTGAAATGTAGCGTTAGAAGAACTGGGAAAATGATGAACATGATGACAACCACAGGATAAACTAAAAGAACGCCAAAGTCATAGAAGAGTCCTGTGGAATTACAGCAACCAAACTTGACCCAAAACAAGAGGGAAGAGAAGGCATTTTGTTTTTTTTCTTTGCAGAATATGGAAGGATCTGTAGGTATAAACACTGCAAATTATATCGGTCTTTTTTATGCGTTGGTTACTTTAAAGTTACTAACTTTTTAATGCTTTTTAAAATTCTTTGTTATCAGAGACCTCTCTATGAGGCAAGAACGAAAGGAATACACTGGGAAATATGTGACAGGAAAGAAAAAGATAAGAATAAAAATTTATTTCAAAAAAATAGGAAAGAGGCGACTAGGTGGCACAGTGAGTGGAGCGCCAGACCTGAGTTCAAATTAGGCCTCAGACACTTGACACTCACTAGCTGTGTGACGTTGGGCAAGTCATTTAACCTCAATTTCCTTGCCTCCCCCTTCCAAAAAAAATAATAACTTGTTGACTTTTTTTCAACCCAGCCCATTGTCAAAGGATATAGGATTAATCAGGCCTAGAAGGAGCCATCTAACCTATCTCCTTTGAAAGTGGAAGAAATTGAAAATATAAGCCCTCTGAGGGCAGCGACTGGTTTCATCTTTTATCTAGAGTTCTTAGTGTAGTGCCTTAAAAGGGAGTAGGAGGGGCGGTGAATAGCCACCAGCCCTGGAGTCGGGAGGACCTGAGTTAAAATCTGGCCTCAGACACTTAACAGTTACTAGCCATGTGACCTTGGGCAAGTCACTTAACCCCAACTGCCCTCCCCCCCCCAAAGGTGGGAGTAGGAGTTTAAGAAATTCTCCTTGATTGTCCTCTTCATACTTGTTCTAGAAAACCTAGAGGAGCCTAAGGGATGCACATCATTGGGCCTGAATGTCAATTTCTTATATTACTTTTTTTTTTTTTTTTTTGTAGAAGATGGAGCTATTGAGAAGGCAGGCCTGGATCAACAGAACAGGAAATGGTTGTTTTCATGGAGTTGTTCACATGTAGTATTAGCATCAACTACAAGTCTGCCTTTTTTATTGCAGGGTTTCTCCTCTGTACTCGATTCCTGGCACCATATTTATTTCTTTGTTTTCCCTTATCTGTTCTAAGACACTGTTATATGATCTATAACACAAGGGAAAATTTAAAAAAGAAGGAAAGAAAGGATGTTTGGGCCTAACAGTATTTGTAAGATAGCAAACACAAACTAAAAGATGTCATTTTCCAAATTGATTACAAGCATTCCCTTTTGACCTCCCGCAGACCTCCATATTAAATATTACAAGAACTCATCAACCCTTTGAAAGTCTTTTTTATTAGTTAAAAATTCTTAGTCAAGCTTCTTTGTCTGTTGTGTGTTCAGCACACCATCCTCTGGTTTCAACTTCAGCTGTTTGGGAAGCTCAGTCCAGCCTGGCAAAATAATCGTTGGATGATTTCCTCTGTGTGGGCCTTGTGCAAAGATCAGTCCCTAGCTTGTTGCCGTCTTTGCCTTGGAAGCCCACAGTTGCTTGACGAGTGGAAAAGGGTTCTTGTGGGCCTCCCAATTGCATAGAATGCGGACACCCTCATTTGTGAGCTCTCCTACAACCAGCAAAGGAGGGAACTCCATCCAGGCCCCTTGATCTTGCTTACTAGCTCAAAACAATAGGGTAAACTGTCTCTTCTCCTTTCTTCAAACTCCATCTGTATGATGAGACCGCTCCATATTTAGAGAGCTGGTTAAAAAAAAAAAAGGAATTAAAGTTACCTTTTCTGAGGACATTTATTTGCATTTATGCCTTTCATTGTTACCCCTCAGTTACTTTTGAATATATCCCTGTCCAACCTCTTTATAACAAAGAAAAAATATAAACAAAACATGGAGATTGTGTGCGGCATTTCACACCTATTATCAACTGCTTCTCCAAGGAAAGCTTAGTGAATTTACTCCTCTCTTCTCTAAAGAATCATTTTCATTGCACTGTCTTCTGCTTCATCTTACATTGTTACAGAGTCATAACGTGGACATTATTTGCTGATTCTTTTCATCTTTTTCTTCTTCACATTGTAACAAAGCAATACCGTAGGTGGTGGCGTTTTTTTTTTTTTCCTGGTTCTTCTGACTTCTCTCTGCATCCGTTCAGAGAAGTCTTCCCTTGTTCTTTTAAAAGCAGCCCTCTCTTGTTCATTCTCCAGTCTGAATAAAGTACCTATGGTCATCTCATCATTTCCCCCTGCCCCGGCCTCGCCCCAAACAGCACCGCCAAGCCTCACCTTGCCTTTTCCATTCTTCCTCTGTGGCTGGACACAGAAGCATTTGAAACACACAGGGCAAACCCAGCACACTGCAGCTCTAGTTAAAAGCACCAAGTGGTTGGAATGCCCAGGGAAGTGAGAATGAGCAGATCTCACACAGGGATGATTTGAAACAAGCCTTGTGGCTTTTTAATAATGTGCCAAAGTGGTCTCAGTGGTGGGCCAGCGGGGCCCATATTCTATCTTCTGTGAAAGGAGAAGACCCAGCAGGCCTTGGCTAATGCAGACAGCCCCTCCACTCTGTTGGAGGAGACAGACTCAGAGCTGGCAATCAAGGCTTGATTTGCCAACACATTTCCAATGATTAAAATGTAATTAGCACAACTGAGTGCCTCCTCCCCAGCTAATTTTAATACATGCTGTGACAGGCAGGCAACCGGCTGTGCCTTAGCCCAGCAGCAGATGGAGGCAGAGGCAGCGGGAGAGGAAAACCATTTTGCAATGTGACTATTCGCATCACAAAACCATCAGGGCGCTCAGCTCTTAGAAGGCCCTTGATGGCAGCACATCAAATTGGCGCTGTCATCGCTGACCGCGGCAATGGCAGTCATCCTTCATGCTGTCCCAGAAGCACAGCGAGGCAATTTGCAGGCGTAACCCTTTAAGATCTAGGAGGGGAGAGAGAGGGAAGGAGGGAGGGAGACATGGAGAGCGTTGTTGTCACCTTGCGGTGACAGGCGTGAGCGTTTGCAATGTGTGCTGCGAAACCCACGCTCCTGGCAGCTTGCAAACTGTTACTTACATGTCCTCTTTCCAAGGCACAGAGGAGTGGGGGGTTCAGAAGTGCTGCAGAGAGCTGTTTTCTCCAAAAGGAGCCAAGCAGGCTGCCTTTCCCATTAGCTTTACCCTCTGCTAGGGAGGAGGTGATTTTTCAGCCTGGAGTTGGGGTGACAGGTACCCACTTGGGATGCAGGCAGCTTTGGTAGAATTTTTTTGACTCTTCAGTCACTCAGTAATTCAACAAGCATTTTTTTATTTGCCTGCTGTATACCAGCTACCATGTGATAATTGGGGATGCAGAGTCCACGGAATCATCCCTGCCATTATGGCACTTACATTCTGTTGGAGAGATTACACACCAGTGTGCACACATTTATGAAGCATCCACTGTTTGCCAGCCATCACGGTGGATAGGTTCTAGGGATAGAAGTACAAAAATGAAAAGAAAAAAAAAGAGGCCTTGCCCTCAAGTTACTTACACAAACATACATGTGTTTAAATGTGTGTGTATATGTTGCATATATTTATAAATGTGTTGCATATAGCATCTATTACATATAGATATGAATATATAATAGATATCTATATGCCCCGTATACATATATGTGTGTGTACATACATGTGTATGTTCACATAGACATGCATCCTTTTATACCAGATCTGTGAGTTCATTGAGGTAGGGAGTGCCTGCTGACAAAATGTCCTCCGCTAATGCAGACTGGTGTCTACTTTCTGACTTTTGGCATTTCCCTTATTTGTTGGTTCATTCACGAAACATTTTTTTGAGCATCTCCAATGGGGCAGATGCCATGCTGAGCACTGTCTGTTTGACCTTGACAAGGCACTCCGGGGTTTTAGGTCGGTCGTCCTCCCACCAGGGGTCTTCCCAATCCCATGACCTTTGAGGTCCCTTCCTGCTCAGAATCAATGATCCTTTGATCTCTCTTTCCTGAGGAAGAAGGGTATGACTGTTATGTTTGTGTATCTTCTGATGCCTAGCACCGTGCTAGGTACACGTTAAAGCTTCACCAGTGTTGATTGATTGATTTTTAGTGATCCAGTCAAGGAATGTGATCTCATTTGATCCTCACAGAAATCCTGTGAATTAGGATTCTATATAATGAAACATAAGCTAATGACTAGCCCAGATCACACAGATATCAAGTATCTGAGGAAGGATTTGAACTCAGGTCTTCCTGACTCCCGAGTCCAGCATTGCTACACCTAGCTGCCTACAATTGGAAATCTTCAAAGACTGGATTCCCTCGTCGGGGATATTGCAACAAGGAATTCATTTTTTTTTAGTATGAATTGAACTAGACAGTCACCAAGCTCTCATCCAACACTAAAATTTCATGATCTATGCACTTTTTTTCCTATAGGACTTTGATGAATATTTGCCTTTGGCCGACAACCTTTTCCTATATAGTTGTGTGGTAATTGTGGATTTCTGAGAGTGATTTCAAGCATGTCTGTCATTCTTATGGGGTAATCTGCCACCACTCTCAATGCTTTCTTCTTTTTTTCCCTCCTGCTCTTGCTGCTAGAATGCCATTGGTTTATCATTTGGATTTCCAGCTGAATTTGCCATAGATCTTGCCGAGTGGGTTTATGATTGCTGCCATCGAGCCTGGTACTGCTGCTACTGTGCTGGCCTCTTAGATTTAAATCTGTTGCTTGTATTTCCCCCTCACAGAGTTACAGAGCAGCACAGCCCATCAATACTGATGTCTTCATATCCTTCTCGCCTCCACGGATTTATGGGGTAGAATAAACCCCTTGCCATGGAACCTTTTATTGATTACCCAAACACATAATAAAGCTTAAGGAGAAAGGAGAACCAAGTAAAAGGGACTGTTCCTTGCCAGAAAAGTGACAGTAACAGTCTTGAAACCCCATGGGGCTCTGAATGTTAACCTTGCCAACCTACCTGATGGGTTGGAAAGTCCCTTTTTAATAAGTAAGCCAAGAAGGGAATGGGGGAAAATTTCCATTTATTTAGTAAATGACTTTTAAAAAATGATTATAGGGAGCACCAAATAGTACAAGACCATCGTTAGGTCTTAGTTCAGTTAGAAACCTTATCCCAGGTAGTATGGGTTTTTAAAAGAAGGAGGAATATTGTATATTACTCAGGCCTTCCAAGGAGGGAGGAGGTATACAAAGACTCTTCCCTACCATTTTCAAAAAAAAAATTTTGTGGGGGATCATAGATTTGCAGCTGAAAGGGACCTCAGAGATTATCCAACCCAACCCTCTTATTTCACATGAAGCAGAAACTGTGGCCAGAGAAGTCAAATAGGATTGAAACCTATTCTAAACAATAATTTTTTTCCTGTGTTCTTCATCCCCAATTTTCCAAACCCTGCAAATACCCATCAATTATGGAATGGCTGAATAAGTCATGGTACATGATTGTGACGGACTACTATTATGCTATAAGAAATCTAAAATTCTTTCAGTTATTCCTGTCGGGGAGGCTGGGTGTCGTAGTGAATAGAGCACAGGCCCTGGAGTTAGGAAGACCTGAGTTCAAATACAGCCATATGACCTTGGGCAAGTCACTTAACCCCAATTGCCCTGTCCTCCCTCCTCAAAAAAAAAAAAAAAGATTGCTACAAAAGAAAAATAACAATTAATGACATGATAACATGTCACATCCTCAAGTCCAGAAAATGAAAGGGAGTGAATTCAATGACCCAGAAGGCATCTCTTACTCTTAAATCTGTGATTGTATGATTCCCATTAAGTGAGGACCTCATCTTAATCTTAGTTATCTCTTCCAACTGCCTGGCTTGCTGCTCTCCATGTCAGAAGAGTTCAGAAAGAGTAGGATAGTTTAGAAACTCAATTGATTCTTCAGTCCTGCAGTCGAGAGAAACCTCTCTTGGTGGAATAAAAGCCTAGCAGAAATACCAGAGGTCTTTGAGTGGATGGGCGTTTTGAACACAAAGAGGTGTTTGTTTTATCCTACATTTTAACTCTTAATTTTTGACACAGTGGGAAACTCCTGCACCGCTGCCATTTAAAATGTGACAAGATGGCAGTATTCTGATTGCCTCTGTCACCAGGGTGTTGGTGACTGAAGGCCAGGAGACAAAGCAAATGAGCCCAAAGACAGAGCTGGCTGCCAAGGCAGTGTGTTCCCTTGCATTTTAATTTTCTCTTCTCTTACTAACTGCCTTTTTGGCCTGACTAGGAGGCACTCAGGGATACTGAATCCAGAATTTGTACAGTCTCTTTTCAGGGCTCTTGATTTTAATCAGAAATAAACAATGATTCTTTTCCTCCA
The DNA here is from genome assembly GCF_028583685.1 of Petaurus breviceps papuanus. NCBI lineage: Eukaryota > Metazoa > Chordata > Mammalia > Diprotodontia > Petauridae > Petaurus > Petaurus breviceps. The sequence continues at coordinate 12,552,286 of NW_027185798.1, forward strand.
AACAGAGAAACTCAATCCCCGTTTTAAATTCAATTATTGTAATTGCAGCATTCAGGAGGAAAAATAATACATCCAGTTTCTAATAAGAGATGGTGGAGACAAAATTGCTGCGTGTAGTATGTCAAAACAGGAAATCCAAGAGAGACCAACCAATGGGTGCTACATCTGGGTAATTTGTATTTACTTATAACCAATTTATAGGAGTCTTTCCCTCCATCAAGTAGACCAAAGATGATTGAGTTCTGAAGTTGTTGGGAAACATAAAATCCATTGATAAGTAGCAGTTATTTTAACATCCTGATTACAAGTCTGACAAATTTTGAAAGAGAAGAAAGGAGGAACTTAGATCCCTAGTTCATTAAGCAGGATCAATAAGCCAAGCTACATTGCAAAGGCAAGGTTAAGTGTTTAAGAGTTATTTGGATCCTTATAACACCAATACATCAGGTTGTCTCTGGTCATGTTTATGTTGCCTGTAGAATTGTCTTTCATTTAGTACCTTGCTACTGAAAAACCCCCATGTTGAGAAGTTGATGGTGCATTATTAAAGCCTCGGGCCTGAGGGAGCACCGTTCTTTTCCCCTACTGTTCAATCTCAATTGCTTTAGCTGGTTTGAATTTGTAAGAGGAGAAAAAGAAAAGTTTGAAAATTGTGAAGTTCTTTTTTTCTGTTTCCATTGGTTTTACTTTAAAAAAAATTTCTCAATAAGTTTATCACAGCATTTTCTTAGGCTATGCTCTCACGGTACTAAACTTGGAAATTGTTTTAGGTTCGTTTGGATAGACAAACTTTGAGATATTTATACTTTTAAGGTGTCTTTCCTGCCTATCGACACAAATGTATTTTTTTTTTGGTGGAGACAGGTGGGGAGGGAAGACAGAACCCTATCTGAACTGAGTTGTTATTGCATCAATATATGGAATTCTCACTGAGGAAATTCCTTTCTATTGATACAGACATCAATGCTGCTAATTCTTGCCTAAAAAGGTTAACTGGTATACTGAGAGATTAATTTACTTGCCCAGGGTCACACAACCAGTAAGATATATACAAAGATTTTCCAGATTCCCAAGTTTATACTCTATCCTTTATGCCATAAAAGTTCTCCTTTGGCATACTTCAGTTCCATTCTGTACATGCCGGCTTCTCAGTATGACACATTCACAGACCCACATGCCTTTAAATTAATACCCAAACCCTCCAATTTCCAATTCACCAGGAAGATAAACTCATCTCCTTCTTGGCCTAGAGATATATCTACCATTGTAGCAACCAATATTGTTTTGAAATAACTTGAATCTATGGTAACCAGAACCCACCTTAATGACCTGAAATCCCACCAGAATATCATTCAACCCATCTCTTGGGATGCAAATTGTTGTATTAGCTTTGGACTAAATTCTCTCTGTAATATTGTTTCATCAACTGTGGGTTTAGAGCACAAGGGAATGATAGCATGTGGAATAAACCTGCATTGGTCTACAACAGGAGTTGGCAAACTATGGCCTGTGGCCCAAATCTGACCTGCTGCCTGCTTTTATATAACTGCAAACTAAGATTATTTTTAAGTCAACAAATTCTTCATATTTCTTCACACATGTTTCAAGCCCCTCACAACACCACATGCCTAGATGGTAAATGGATAGCCATTGACATGTCATCCGAGTTCCGTGTTTATCTACCAGGCTGCCGAGTGATTGCAAAACTACATGGTACCATGATTATTTTTGGAAGGGTAGCAGCCTCATGTATTGTATGGATTCTTAATCTGGGATTCACAAACCCCTAAGGAAACCAGGGATAGATTTCACAATATCCGTGAACTCATATAAGAAAAATATTTTTCTTTTACAATTATATTTACTTTATTTCATGCATTTAAAAACCCTGTTCTAAGAAGTACGTCAGATTTCCAAAAAGGTCCATGACATTCCTCTCCCCCCCCCAAAAAAAAATAGGTAAAGACTTTGGTATCGTGGATAGAGTGTTAGCCTTAGTTTCAGGAACACCATGATTCAAATTGTTTCGGAATCATGCTGTTTATGTGACTGTAGGCCAGTCATTTAGCATTTTAGCTCTCCACACAATTTTCTAAGACTATAATTGCCTGAGAAGATAACTCATCTGTAGTGGTGGAAAACATTTTTGTGTTTTGATGGTTATTGTTTATTTTAGGGGCTTGGGGTTTCATGTGTTTTCCCTATATTAGTGAGACCATAGTTGTGATATAAATGAATGAAATTTGTATAAAGACCAAAAAAAAATTATATATCCAGGATCTAGGATACAGAGGCAAGATAAAGTATATGTGTGGAAATGATGTGTGGATGTGTGGAAGTGCTATGTGGAAACTTCCAAACTGTACAAGGAGTTTTTGCTTTTGTTTTTAATGAAACAAGGATGAGAGATGATAAATCAGTAGTGTAAGTTCTGTTTTGGAGAATAAGTATTTCACAAGATGAGGTTAATGTTTCAGACCATCAGCTGACTTTGGCTGAAAAATCTCCAAGTATACCATGACCTGTAAAGATTCTCCACTGAGATGCAAGAATGGGGCAGTAATGGTAACAGGACCAAAATTTTCTTGGACAGATCTTTAAATGACTAAGAATGTGATTTTATTTTTCCCTCCAATGATTACTTTGATGGTTATAATTAGCATTCCCCCACACACACTTCCTGATTTTTTCTTATTAAAACCTGGGTATTTGAGTGGCTTAGACTCATTTTCTTGAACTTCCCCCCCCTAATATTTTAATCATTGGATTCCTTATAGATATTTTATCTCAGTCTCTGTCTGAGGGTTTCTGATGGGTAACTTGGCAGGGAAATGGATTCAGATAATTCCAAAGCTGTTGGAAAGGAAGGCAATAGAAGGTGGAATTCCAAGCCCCTGTGGCCGGCCAGTTGGCAAGAGAAAGAGGTTGCTGCCCCACACAGAAGAGAATCATGAGGCATTGGAGCTTTGTCTGGCTCACTGACCCACTTAAGAAATTATTTGCATGGACAGAATTTGTTGCAACACTGGGATTGGTCGAATTTATCCCTTTTGCACTTCCTCCCCCTCCTCTGACTCACGACTGCCTGGTAGACTGGTTTATCTTGCCCCTAAATCTGTTACTTGCTTGCTTCTTATGCTTTGGTTTTATCAGGAGGAGGAGGAGGAACCAAAAGAAGAAAGGAAGGAAAGAGAGAAGAAAACGATGATAACAAGGAAGATGATGATGGGATCCCAAAATGTGCCACCATTTTGCTCCTTTGGGCTGTTAGTCTTGGTGTTCGGTGACCTTGGAGTCTACCTGGGGAGCAGAGGGACACACATGAAAAGATTACAACCAACACTCCCATGGGTTCGAACAAGCCCTGACTTAGTCACCCAAGACCCTCATCTGCGTTTAATCATCAGATTGGTCCCTGATCCCAAAGAGCTTCCAGCCCAGTTGTATAGAGGTGATACATCCACACAAAAAGATGGACAATAATACCGCCACACTTTCTGCTTTGTTGTTCCCACTAATCAAGTGTCGATGTCTTTTATTCCTCTTACCCCCACCCCTGTCCAGTTATAATCACCCCTTCCTCAAAGTATGTTCTTAGCATGTATTTTGTATTTATTTACTTGTATATACATTGTTTCCTCTAAATTTCATCATCATTATCATCATCAATCATTTATTAAGTGCTTACTGGATACCAGGCACTGTACTAAGTACTTATAGAATAGAATCACTTTAATAAAGGGGTTTTCAAAAATAAAATTTTGTATCCTTAGTATCTAGCACCATGGCTGGTACATGCTGGTTGGTATTTCCTTTGTTCTTTGAGTTTCATTGTCTATCCATTTATTCTACTCTCAGATAACTCTTGGAAAGATCTCTAGTTCTAAAATCAGAGGACCTGGCTTCATGTCCTACCTCTGACGCTATGGACGAAGCATTTCATGTCTGTCTATGGACCTCAGGGTCCTCATCTGTAAAATAATGGAGATGAACTGGATTGCCTCTCAGCTGGTGCACCCCTCCCTCCTTAAGCCCTGCCCTCACCTTGACCTCTCCAACAAACACCCCTGTCCAAGGTGAGCCAGGATGCCCCTTGGAAGACCACCACCCTACCACCCAGACAAGCCGTGCACAGCAGCCCCGCACCGCGCCTTCCCCTCATCACCTCCTCGTTTCCAAATGAGGATGGTGGCTCGGCTCTGAGGACATCCAAATGGCGTGCCCCCACCTGTCAAGCCTGATCCTGGTATTTTACCCGGCCCATTATGAACGCAATCTTTCTGTCGAAAATTTGCATACCTCCTTTCTTGAGAAGTAATGACAGCAATTTCTTTCCCTGCGCTCACTTTCTGAGTGTCTCATTTAACGGCACCTGTGAAACCGACAGGCACCGCGATGGAAAGTGAAGGAGAGTAACTGATTAAATCATCATCAAGTCAGGCCTCAGAAAGTCAATTCTGCTTGCCGTCTGCAATGATATCCTTTTATCTTAAAGTAATGAGCTATGGCACTTTTGCATCGGGTAATGCGATAAGTTCTATTAGCATGTTCCATTTGCCTCACAAGCAAGGGCAAGCCGTCTTAGCAAGCTCATATCACTGCAATCAGAGCAATTGGCTTCCTAGGCAGAGGAGGAAAGAAAAAGCTCAGGGTGATTTTTATGGATCACAACACAGTGGGAAAAAAGAGTCTCTTGTATTATTTTAACCCGTGGCATGCTTTGCTGTCTTTCCTCCACCCCAGTGCAAATTTGGGTCCCACTGGTCCATCAAAGGCCAGGGAGAAACCAAGCCCCCCAGACCCAGAACTGGTGGGTCTTTGGCTGTGCTCCAAGCTGTGGAAGACGGCTCCGTGTTTATGGTGCTGGGGGGAGCGTCAGAACCTGGGCTAAAGGAGATCACTAGCGATGACTTGGGGGTGATGCTGCTGCAGCAGCGAGCCTGACTTCTGAGTAATTCTGGTTGTGTGTCCCCCCACTTCAAAGCAGAGAGTCCCTGCATAGTCATGGATTAATGCTGGTGATGACAAAAAATCTGGAGGTTTTGTACCAATGAGTGTGTGATTTCCTTGAGAACAGGGATTGTCTTTTCTCTTTCCTTGTATTCTCAGAATTTGACCAGTGCCGGGCACATAGCACGGCTTCATTCATCAAGACTGGCTGACTACTTATATCTGCATCCTTCCCCCCATTCTTGGCACAATTTTTGGCATATAGTAAGCCCTGAGTCAAGGAAACTCATCTTCTTGAGTTCCATTCTGGCCTCATACACTTCCTAGATGTGTGACCCTGGGCAAGTCACTTCACCCTGTTTGTCTCAGTTTCCTCATCTGTTAAATGAGCTGGAGAAGGAAATGACAAGTCAGTCCCATATCTTTGCCTAGACAACCCCAAATGGGGTCGCAGAGAGTCAGACTTGACTGAAGTGATTGCAAAACAACAGCAACTTTCTAAATAAGCATTTGTTGCCTGTTTCCCAGAAAGAAATGGATATAAAGGACAAGATGCCTTATGGAACCAAAAGAAGAATTACTTGTAGGTCGGTCACCTGGACTTAGAACTACACCCAGAGATAAAAAAATTCATTTCCCCTTTACTTTTAGAGCCACCTCAAGGTTGTGGATCTGACTTTAGAGCAAATTTTTATTCTCAAGATTTGGTCCTTGTTTATTCTTTTTTTTCCTTTGCATTTTGGAGGGCAATTGGGGTAAAGTGACTTGCCCAAAGTCACACAGCTAGTTTTTTGTGTCAAGTGTCTGAGGCCGGATTTGAACTCAGGTCCTCCTGACTCCAGGGCCGGTGCTCTATTCACTGCACCACCTAGCCACCCCTAATCTTTGTTTATTCTTGACTAGAGTTAATTTTCTTTTAAGGAGGAGAAAAAAATCCATCTAAACTTTCCGCAGATTTGTAGGATGTCTACTTGCCCTTAAAAAAATAGTAATGGTGACAAAACACTCAGGTATCAGTAGATTTGTAACCCACTTATCAGCATCATTATTATCACTCTTTTCTTTGAGAGAAGCTTAGATTTAAAAATGTAAAAACCAGGGAGGGAAGAAAACCCATGATTTATTTTGGTGTATGTGCAATGGCAGCAGGAGGCCCCCTTCGTGTACTGAAGTCCCACTTGGTCCAGTGACTTGCCCAAAATTGGAGAGAGAGACAGAGACAAAGACAGACAACAGACAGACAGAGACAGAGACAGAGATGAGAAAGCAACGTGTGTCATGTTGCCCTCGAATCCTGCTGGTTGGGATAGAGATGAGGGTGGGACCAGGAGGTATCACCAGCAATGTCCACCCTAGGCCGTTGGACTATGCAGCACGGCCCAGCTGGACACAGCAGACACTCTGAAAACTGTTTCATCAAAGGCTGATGTTGTGAATCATATTACACTTTCAGGCTTTTGTAGGTAGAGCAGACTGAACGCAGGTTGGACTTGTATCCATTTCAGAGGACTTCCAGCTGAATAAAAGGGGGCTCTCTTTTGTGACTTTATTCATATTTTTTCCCATTGATTTTGGGAACACGAACCTTTTAATTAGACTCTCATCTTAGCCCAGCCATATTATTTTGTCATCCGCACACAGAAGCTATTGAAGGAGGGGTATTAGCTAATGGCATCATTTTCCATCTAGGGAGCGAGACACCTCAAATGCTTCCTGGGTTCAAAAGCTTCTTCCATTGATTGAGGTGAGGAACGGTGAAATCACTTCAAATTTCACTTTAAAACCCCTCAGTGATTCCAGACTAATGTAAACAATGTGAAATGAGTCCTTTGTAGACCGACAAAAGCAAAAAGACATCAAAGTGGCTATCCCAGGGCTTCAGATGCTTCTTCTTCTAGTTGCTAAATGTGGAATAATAATAATATTATAATGACAGTGAACATTTATATGGCACTTAGTATGTGGGCACTGTGCTAAGTGCTTTACAAATATTTTCTCATTTAGTCCTCCTTCAGGCAGGCCCTGTTGTGATCTCCATTTTACTGCTGGGGAAACAGAGGCAAACAGTTTAGGTGACTTACTGGGAGTAAAGTGTCCAAGGTCACATTTGAACTCAGTTCTTTCTGACTCCAGGCCTGGTCCTCTGGGCACCTAACTGTACAAGGAATGGGGCAGATGGGACAATGACAGTGTTAATTTGTTGTTGTTGTTGTGTGTGTGTGATACAAGAAATTAAATTAACTGAATGTTTCTGGCTTTGTCTAAACAGTTTCAAGAGGGAAGATTGTCAGCCACATAGGAAACTATATTTATCGGGGTGCCTGTGAGTCAAATTGTGCATGATGTTCGAAGTGCATGGTTCACATCTCAGGGTCCTCCCTCGTTTTCTTCCAATTTCCTCTGGGCAGTCCCAAGAATAGAATCCGTTAGCCCAGCCACTGCACTTTGGCCGTGCCTTTTTTCATAGCAATGATGGATGGATCTGAGGTATGAAATAGGTGTTATGGCAAGGTCCATTGAGCAGAATGGAGACCATTGCTCTCCTCAATGTCACTTTGTGTGATATATTCAACCATCGTGGCTTGCCCCTTAAAAACGTGCTCCATCGCTGGGCCTGTGCTATTACATCGTGTCCTGTGGATTTGGAGGGAGCCAGGGAGAAGGCACAGACTTCAGCATCGGACTCTGGGCCTAGCAGGAATGCAGATCTCAGGCCCCATGAGGTCATCACTCCTGTGTGCCCCCTTTGAGGAAATGAATCCAGGCCAGGCTCACACCTGTACGTTTTAATGATAGGCTCAGTAATGATAGGCTGAGGGTTAGAGGCCTGACGAACAAGCAAAAATGAGGCATTCTTTTCTGTGGCCTCTGGTTGCGACCTCTAATTCTACCCTGCATTTTCGAGCATACATCCTGTGATATTCAGAAATACAGTTTCCTTCAGACCCTTGAATTACTATTTGCTCCCCCCACCATTGGTTTATGCTTCTACTGTTTCCCAGAGAGGGTGTGTGTGTGTGTGTGTGTGTGTGTGTGTGTGTGTGTGTGTTTCTGTGTCTGTGTGTGTGTGTGTCTGTGTCTGTGTGTCAGTGCGTGCGTGCTGCTTCTCAAAGGACCCCCTCTGTGGTCTGATGCTTTAGAGAATTGTGGACTACACCATCCAATTGCTGATATAGGAGAATGAAATGACCAACAGGCTCCATTTTAGAACTGCCTTAAAAATTAGGGATTTGTGGGTCCTCCTCTGCCTTTGACTAAAATGTGGCCAAGCTCTCTCGGTCTGGATGTTGTACCAACAAAAACCTGGGATCGCTGATTTCAACCCCTGACTTTAAAAATCCAGTCTTTCCCTCTGGATAGGCTCCCTTTGAAAATGAAGGGGGATTATTTTTAATTCCTCACAAAGGGAGGCTAGACCCATCACCTCTAGGCTCTGGTTAGCAACCTGCTCTGATATTAAAACCGAAACAAGACCCCAATGTCAGAAGGCTCCAATTGGCCAGTCACCTGGGACCCAGTCTCTGCATTGCAGTCCCATGAATTTTTTCCCCCTGTTTCTTAGCCTCCTTGCAGAGAATATAACCTCTCTTTAGAGGTAGCTTGGTGTAAATGTGTGTAAATTGGAGTGAGTACCCAGGGAGCCCCAAAGCGGAAAACTTCAGTCTTCTCTCACCCTTTAGGGACCCCAAATCACTGGGCCTCTGCAGTGCATGGAACCTGGAGTGTGAAAGCCTTCCAGTGTATTAAATATGAATTTAGGGCTGTGAATTCTCCCAACACCCCATCTATAAACCCACCTCCCTTTCTCATAATGCTTGCTCATAAAATGCTGCCAACCCAGCAGATCGGCCCTGTGGAACTGTGGGTCTCTTTCTGTCTTTGGCTGTCAACAAAACCCCTTTTTATGAGTGGAATAGACCTCTTGTGTGTGCAGGACTCCTGGCTTTTTACAAAGTGTTCGAGGAGCCAGGAGCCAGGCTAGGCAAACGTGGGGAGCTGTTTGCGGAGTGCATTTATTGCCTTTGCATAATTTATGAGCTGGAGGGGGTTGACCATCATCCGTCTCTGCCAGGGGCTGGCACCGGAGGCTCACGAGGATGGAGCTGTAAATTGGATGGTGCGCTCCTGCTGAGCGCGGCAAAGTCCTCGGGTCAGTATGGGAATTTAATACCAGAAATGGAACTGTTTTCTCAGCGCGCCATGTGGGCCCCAGTGCAACAGAAGCTTTTTTGGCAGACTCTGGGACTGGCCAAATCCGGAGCTGTCAGTCACCCGGCATGTTGTGAGGGGAGCCTGAGCCATTCCTAATCGGCTTGGCACCCGTGCTGCTTCCATAATGGATACCAGTAGGTCTCAGTCCTTCGCCATATGCTTAACTCTGGAGACAAGGTACTTCTGGGGATAGCAGTAATTACTCGTTGCAGAATTAAGTGGACCTTGAAATTAGAACTGGACTGGCGGAAGGCAAGAAGCTTAACACTTTGATGAAAATGGCTGTTCCCACGGATATACTGCTGTTAGGGCTGGGTCCCCCACCCGCCACAAATTCTTGGGGATGGCGGCAAATGCTGTGCTACAGCCTTCAGCTGTCATTGATTACTCAACAACAAGAGCCATGAGGCCTGGGGAAAACTTGCCTGGCAGAGAATGTGCTCCCCATCTCCACTGGCCCCTACCACCACCCTGGTTGGTGTGTGATTCTCTCTCTCTCTCTCTCTCTCTCTCTCTCTCTCTCTCTCTCTCTCT
>NW_027185798.1:12561991-12564095 GCF_028583685.1 Petaurus breviceps papuanus
TCTCTCTCTCTCTCTCTCTCTCTCTCTCTCTCTCTCTCTCTCTCTCTCTCTTCTCTGTTTCTCTTTCTTTGTCTCTCTATTTCTCTCTCTATCTCTGTCTGTCTCTGTCTGTATTCTGTCTGTCTCTCTCTGCTTGGCAGCCTTAAGGAGGGTTTAATTAAAGGCAATGGCAGTGTCTCAGCCAAGAAAAGATGGCAGGTCCCAAAACAAAAATCACTTCTTGTATAGACCACTCACTACCTGAATGACTGGAGACAAGTCAGTTAATATCAGCAGGTCTCAGTCTTCTCATCTCTAAATGAAAGAGTACTGGTTGGCCTCAGAGTCCCCTTTCAGCTCTAAATCTGCAATTTTATTATCCTGTGAGTCCAAGTTCATTTCCAATCTTCTTCCTTGACTAGTTTCTTACTATAGAAAACTGAAAGAAGATCCTCACAATTCCCCCAGAATGCTCACCTCTTCTCTCTGTTGGTTATCTCCACTTTATCTCATTAATATAAACATATATACATGTATATATATGAATAATGTTTGTGTGTATACATATGTGTGTATATATACAGAGAGAGATTGAGAATGTGGTTGTTCACTTGTTGTCTTATCTGTTAGATTATAAACCCCTTGAGGGCAGGAATTGTATTTTGTCTTTGTATTTCCAACACTTAGTAAAGTACTTGGCACATAGTAGGCACTTAAATGATAGTTGGTTAGACCTTTATCATTCAAAATGATAGAGGAAAGATGAGGAGAAATATGAGGATGGGGGAGGGGAGAGAGAGAGAAAGAGAGAGAGAGAGAGAGAGAGATACAGAGAGTGAAATTATGAGAATGTAAATTGGGTGTGAGGAGTTCCTGGTCTATGCTTCAGTAACTTCTACATTATTTAGCAAAATGACCACCTTCAAAAATGTGACCTCCTTGTAACCTTGTCAGAAGGAGGAAAAGATCAGAGATGGAGAGCTGGAGGGAACCTCAGATTAGCTCCCTTTCAGTCTTCGCACACACAGGATCATGGGATCATTGACTTGAGTCTGGAGGACACCTTCAAGGCCGAGTAGTCTGACATGCCCTAATTTGATAGACAAGCAGACAAAGACCCAGGCCACATGGGTGGCAAATGGTAGAGCTGGAACTCCAACTCTGGTCTTCTGACTCCTATTCAGGTTAATTATGATATTCAAAATCTCCCAAAGCCCGTTGGAGAGCCAGGACGTGGTTTCAGTCTGTATTCCAGAAACACTTTGTTCTTTCTTGTGAGTTCATCTCTGTTGGTCTTTTGTGCGCGGTATGTTCTTTTTAGGAACTGTGGATTTCTTTTCTGGGCAGCCAGACTGGTTAAGTTAGCTCTGACAAAGGGTGATTTTTGCTGCCAGTTCCCATTTTCATCAGCGTCAGTGTGAGAGGGTGTGATGGTCAAGGATCTGCATTGTGGGCACCATCAATGAAGAAGGAGGTTGTCAGACTGGAGTGTGTGTAGAGGCAGGCAGCTCACACGTGAGAAAGCTACAGATGACACCGTGAGAGGATCAGGAGAAGGAGCTGGGACCCTTAACCTGGAGGAGAGATGAATTAAAAGAGACACTATAGAGATCAGCGAGGTGGCCTCCAGCCTGAGCACTGGCGTGGGAGTCATGAAGACCTGAGCCCCCATTCTGGTAGCTGTGTCTCTGGGCAAAGCACTGAATTCACCTCAGTTCACTCATCTTTGAAGGGGATCAGTAAGAACATGTACCCAACAAGGTTATACGAGGTTCAAATGAGATAAGTTATATATATATATATGTATACATGCACATATGTGTGTGTTTATGTATATGTATGTATGTATACACACATCTATCCATGTATGTATATGTAGACATACAATGTTTTGTAAACCTTAAAGTGCTCTATAAATGCTGTATAAATACGTGTTGTAATCATATCTTGTATTGCCTGTTTCAGCTCTAAAACTTCCTGATAAATTTTGGTGTTATATAATGCCATTATTCACATTTTTGTCCTTATATCCCAGCACCTGGCTCATACTAGACACTTAAGGAATGCTTACTGATAGCTGGATGGATGGATGGATGGATGGATGGATGGATGGATGGATGGATGG